>NC_048586.1:50015076-50040076 GCF_013265735.2 Oncorhynchus mykiss | reverse complement strand
TACGATATATTGATCTGTACAGTCACCATAGAGTTGATGATTATACATGATTATACAGTAATACTAGACCAGCACAGTCACTATAGAGTTGAAGACGACCTACCGTCTATTGTTACTGTATAATCACCACCGTGCGAAGAGAAGAGAACATACTGCTGTTCGATTTTCAACATGAGTAGAATAAGAACAAAAAAAAACACCATTCATTTTTGATACTGTCGCAAAGCTGTTCACAGGACGTGCTACCTGTCCCAGACCTGCTGTTTTCGACTCTCTCTCTCTCTACCACACCTGCTGTCTCTAACTCTGAATGATCGGCTATGAAAAGCCAACTGACATTTACTCCTGAGGTGCTGACTTGCTGCACCCTTGACAACCACTGTGATTATTATTATTTTACCATGCTGGTCATTTATGAACATTTGAACATCTTGGCCATGTTCTGTTATAATCTCTACCCGGCCCAGCCAGAAGAGGACTGGCAACCAATAGCCTGGTTCCTCTCTAGGTTTCTTCCTAGGTTCTGGCCTTTCTAGGGTGTTTTTCCTAGCCACCGTGTTTCTAAACTCAGCAAAAAAGAAACGTCCTCTCACTGTCAACTGCGTTTATTTTCAGCAAACTTAATTTTAACATGTGTAAATATTTGTATGAACATAACAAGATTCAACAACTGAGACATAAACTGAACAAGTTCCACAGACATGTGATCAACAGAAATGGAATAATGTGTCCCTGAACAAAGGGGGGGTCAAAATCTAAACTAACAATCAGTCTCTGGGGTGGCCACTGCAGTTCATCTCCTCCTCATGGACTGCACCAGATTTGCCGGTTCTTGCTGTGAGATGTTACCCCACTGTTCCACCAAGGCACCTGAAAGTTCCCAGACATTTCTGGTTGGAATGGCCCTAGCCCTCACCCTCCGATCCAACAGTTCCCAGACATTTCTGGGGGGAGTGGCTCTAGCCCTCACCCTCCGATCCAACAGTTCCCAGACATTTCTGGGGGGAATGGCCCTAGCCCTCACCCTCCGATCCAACAGGTCCCAGACGTGCTCAATGGGATTGAGATCCGGGCTCGTCACTGGCCATGGCAGAACACTGACATTCCTGTCTTGCAGGAAATCACGCACAGAACGAGCAGAATGACTGGTGGCATTGTCATGCTGGAGGGTCATGTCAGGATGAGCCTGCAGGAAGGGTACCACATGAGGGAGGAGGATGTCTCCCCTGTAACGCACAGCATTGAGATTGCCTGCAATGACAACAAGCTCAGTCCGATGATGCTTTGACACACCGCCCCAGACCATGATAGACCCTCCACCTCCAAATCGATCCCGCTCCAGAGTACAGGCCTCGGTGTAATTCCTTCGATGATAAACGCAAATCTGACCATCACCCTGGGGAGACAAAACTGCGACTCGTCAGTGAAGGGCACTTTTTGCCAGTCCTGTCTGGTCCAGCAAAGGTGAGTTTGTGCCCACGTGGTCTACCACTGCGAGGACGATCAGCTGACCGTCCTGTCTCCCTGTAGCGCTGTCTTAGGCGTCTCACAGTACAGACATAGCAATTTATTGTCCTGGCCACATCTGCAGTCCTCATGCCTCCTTGCAGCATGCCTAAAGCATGCTCACGCAGATGAGCAGGGACCCTGGGCATCTTTCTTTTGGTGTTTTTCAGAGTCAGTAGAAAGGCCTACTTAGTGTCCTACATTTTCATAACTGACCTTAATTGCCTACCGTCTGTAAGCTGTTAGTGTCTTAACGACCGTTCCACAGGTGCATGTTCATTAATTGTTTATGGTTCATTGGGAACAGTGTTTAAACCCTTTACAATGAAGGGTTATTTGGATTTTTACGAATTATCTTTGAAAGACAGGGTCCTGAAAAAGGGATGTTTCTTTTTTTGCAGAGTTTATATCTGCATTGCTGTTTGGGGTTTTAGGCTGGGCTTCTGTATCGCACTTTGTGACATCGTCTGATGTAAGGGGAGGCAGTAGACTGTACTGGGGGAGGGGAGGCAGCAGTCTCTACTGCGGGAGGGGAGGCAGTAGACTGTACTGGGGGAGGGAAGGCAGTAGACTCTACTGGGGGAGGGGAGGCAGTAGACTGTACTGCGGGAGGGGAGGCAGTAGACTCTACTGGGGGAGGGGAGGCAGTAGACTGTACGGGGGGAGGGGAGGCAGTAGAGTCTACTGGGGGAGGGGAGGCAGTAGACTGTACTGGGGGAGGGGGGACAGTAGACTGTACTGGGGGGGGGGGGGGGGGTAAGCAATAGACTGTACTGGGGGAGGGGAGGCAGTAGGATGTACTGGGGGAGGGGGGGCAGTAGACTGTATTGAGGGAGGGGAGGCAGTAGACTGTACTGGGGGAGGGGAGGCAGTAGAATCTACTGGGGGAGGGGAGGCAGTAGATTGTACTGGGGGAGGGGAGTCAGTAGACTGTACTGGGGGAGGGAAGGCAGTAGACTCTACTGGGGGAGGGGAGGCAGTAGACTGTACTGCGGGAGGGGAGGCAGTAGACTCTACTGGGGGAGGGGAGGCAGTAGACTGTACGGGGGGAGGGGAGGCAGTAGAGTCTACTGGGGGAGGGGAGGCAGTAGACTGTACTGGGGGAGGGGGGACAGTAGACTGTACTGGGGGGGGGGGGGGGGGTAAGCAATAGACTGTACTGGGGGAGGGGAGGCAGTAGGATGTACTGGGGGAGGGGGGGCAGTAGACTGTATTGAGGGAGGGGAGGCAGTAGACTGTACTGGGGGAGGGGAGGCAGTAGAATCTACTGGGGGAGGGGAGGCAGTAGATTGTACTGGGGGAGGGGAGTCAGTAGACTGTACTGGGGGAGGGGAGGCAGTAGAATGTACTGGAGGAGGGGAGGCAGTAGACTGTAATGGGGGAGGAGAGGCAGTAGTATGTATTGGGACAGGGGAGGCAGTAGACTCTACTGGGGGAGGGGAGGCAGTAGTATGTACTGGGGAAGAGGAGGCAGTAGACTGTACTTGGGGGAGGGGAGGCAGTAGACTGTAAAGGGGGAGGGGAGGCAGTAGGATGTACTGGGGGAGGGGAGACAGTAGACTGTACTGGGGGAGGGGAGGCAGTAGTATGTACTGGGGGAGGGGAGGCAGTAGAATCTACTGGGGGAGGGGAGGCAGTAGACTGTACTGGGGGAGGGGAGGCAGTAGACTGTACTGGGGGAGGGGAGGCAGTAGACTGTACTGGGGGAGGGGAGGCAGTAGAATCTACTGGGGGGGAGGCAGTAGACTGTATTGAGGGAGGGGAGGCAGTAGACTGTACTGGGGGAGGGGAGGCAGTAGAATCTACTGGGGAAGGGGAGGCAGTAGATTGTACTGGGGGAGGGGAGTCAGTAGACTGTACAGGGGGAGGGGAGGCAGTAGACTGTACTGGGGGAGGGGTGTCAGTAGACTGTACTGGAGGAGGGGAGGCAGTAGACTGTACTGGGGGAGGGGAGGCAGTAGACTGTACTGGGGGAGGGGAGGCAGTAGACTGTACTGGGGGAGGGGAGGCAGTAGACCTTACTGGGTGAGGGGAGGCAGTAGGATGTACTGGGGGAGGGTTGCAGTAGAATGTACTGGGGGAGGGGAGGCAGTAGGGTGTACTGGAGGAGGGGAGGCAGTAGACTGTACTGGGGGAGGGGAGGCAGTAGACTGTACTGGGGGAGGGGAGGCAGTAGACTGTACTGGCGGGGGGGATGCAGTAGACTGTACTGGGGGAGGGGAGGCAGTAGGATGTACTGGGGGAGGGGAGGCAGTAGAATGTACTGGGGGAGGGGAGGCAGTAGGATGTACTGGGGGAGGGGAGGCAGTAGAATCTACTGGGGGGGGGGGGGGGCAGTAGACTGTATTGAGGGAGGGGAGGCAGTAGACTGTACTGGGGGAGGGGAGGCAGTAGACTTTACTGGGGGAGGGGAGGCAGTAGATTCTACTGGGGGAGGGGAGTCAGTAGACTGTAAAAGGGGAGGGGAGGCAGTAGACTGTACTGGGGGAGGGGTTTGAGTAGACTGTACTGGAGGAGGGGAGGCAGTAGACTGTACTGGGGGAGGGGAGGCAGTAGACTGTACTGGGGGAGGGGAGGCAGTAAACTGTACTGGGGGAGGGGAGGCAGTAGACCTTACTGGGGGAGGGGAGGCAGTAGGATGTACTGGGGGAGGGGAGGCAGTAGAATGTACTGGGGGAGGGGAGGCAGTAGGATGTACTGGGGGAGGGGAGGCAGTAGGGTGTACTGGAGGAGGGGAGGCAGTAGACTGTACTGCGGGAGGGGAGGCAGTAGACTGTACTGGGGGAGGGGAGGCAGTAGACTGTACTGGGGGAGGGGAGGCAGTAGACTGTACTTGGGGAGGGGAGGCAGTAGGATGTACTGGGGGAGGGGAGGCAGTAGAATGTACTGGGGGAGGGGAGGCAGTAGGATGTACTGGGGGAGGGGAGGCAGTAGGATGTACTGGGGGAGGGGAGGCAGTAGAATCTACTGGGGGAGGGGAGGCAGTAGGATGTACTGGGGGAGGGGAGGCAGTAGGGTGTACTGGGGGAGGGGAGGCAGTAGTATGTACTGGGGGTGGGGAGGCAGTAGGATGTACTGGGGGAGGGGAGACAGTAGGATGTACTGGGGGAGGGGAGGCGGTAGACTCTACTGGGGGAGGGGAGGCAGTAGACTCTACTGGGTGAGGGGAGGCAGTAGTATGTACTGGGGGAGGGGAGGAGGTAGACTGTACTGGGGGAGGGGAGGCAGTAGTATGTACTGGGGGAGGGGAGGCAATAGACTGTACTGGGGAAGGGGAGGCAATAGACTGTACTGGGGTAGGGGAGGCAGTAGTATGTACTGGGGGAGGGGAGGCAATATACTGTACTGTGGGAGGGGAGGCAGTAGACTGTACAGGGGGAGGGGAGGCAGTAGAATATACTGGGGGAGGCGAGGCAGTAGACTTTACTGGGGGAGGGGAGGCAGTAGATTGTACTGGGGGAGGGGGGTCAGTAGACTGTACTGGGGTAGGGGAGGCAGTAGACTGTACTGGGGGAGGGGTGTCAGTAGACTACTGGGGGAGGGGATGCAGTAGACTGTACTGGAGGAGGGGAGGCAGTAGACTGTACTGGGGGAGGGGAGGCAGTAGACTCTATTGGGGGAGGGGAGGCAGTAGAATTTACTGGGGGAGGGGAGGCAGTAGGATGTACTGGGGGAGGGGAGGCAGTAGGATGTACTGGGGTAGGGGAGGCAGTAGGGTGTACTGGGGGAGGGTAGGCAGTAGTATGTACAGGGTGTGGGGAGGCAGTAGGATGTACTGGGGGAGGGGAGGCAGTAGGATGTACTGCGGGAGGGGAGGCGGTAGACTCTACTGGGGGAGGGGAGGCAGTAGACTCTACTGGGGGAGGGGAGGCAGTAGGATGTACTGGGGGAGGGGAGGCAGTAGACTGTACTGGGGGAGGGGAGGCAGTAGTATGTACAGGGTGTGGGGAGGCAGTAGGATGTACTGGGGGAGTGGAGGCAGTAGGATGTACTGGGGAAGGGGAGGCGGTAGACTCTACTGGGGGAGGGGAGGCAGTAGACTCTACTGGGGGAGGGGAGGCAGTAGTATGTACTGGGGGAGGGGAGGCAATAGACTGTACTGGGGAAGGGGAGGCAATAGACTGTACTGGGGGAGGGGAGGCAGTAGTATGTACTGAGTGAGGGGAGGCAGTAGACTGTACTGGGGAAGGGGAGGCAGTACACTGTATAGGGGGAGGGGAGGCAGTAGTATGTACTGGGGGAGGGGAGGCAATAGACGGTACTGGGGGAGGGGAGGCAGTAGTGTGTACTGGGGGAGGGGAGGCAGTAGAATGTACTGGGGAGGGGAGGCAGTAGTATTTACTCGGGGAGGGGAGGCAGTAGAATGTACTGGGGAATGGGAGGCAGTAGAATGTTCTGGGGGAGGGTAGGCAGTAGGATGTAATTGGGGAGGGGAGGCAGTAGACTCTACTGGGGGAGGGGAGGCAGTAGATGTACTGGGGGAAGGGAGGCAGTAGACTGTACTGGGGGAGGGGAGGCAGTAGACTGTACTGGGGGAGGGGATGCAGTAGACTCTACTGGGGGAGGGGAGGCAGTAGACTCTACTGGGGGAGGGGAGGCAGTAGGATGTACTGGGGGAATGGAGTTAGTAGACTGTACTGGGGGAGGGGAGGCAGTAGACTTGCTGGGGTAGGGGAGGCAGTAGACTGTACTGGGGGAGGGGAGGCAGTAGACTGTACTGGGGGAGGGGAGGCAGTAGACTGTACTGGGGGGAGGGGAGTCAGTAGGATGTACTGGGGGAGGGGAGACAGTAGACTGTACTCGGGGACGGGAGTCAGTAGGATGTACTGGGGGAGGGGAGACAGTAGACTGTACTCGGGGACGGGAGGCAGTAGACTGTACTGGGGGAGGGGAGGCAGTAGACTGTACTGGGGGAGGGGAGGCAGTAGACTGTACTGGGGGAGGGGAGGCAGTAGACTGTACTGGGTGAGGGGAGGCAGTAAACTGTACTGGGGGAGTGGAGTCAGTAGGATGTACTCGGGGAGGGGAGACAGTAGACTGTACTCGGGGACGGGAGGCAGTAGACTGTACTGGGGGAGGGGGTACAGGCAGAGGGAAACAGAAGGAGCATCTCACAGTCATGCGTGCGTAATTGTTTACGTGTACATTGCCCCGGGAATCAAACCCCCGACTATCTTAGCACTGAGCTACAGAGGACCACAAGGCTGTCAGTCTCGTTCAATTGCAGGCAGGCCAGTGCGTCTCTGAGTGATGCCTCTTATCTCTTGTCTATAGCACGAATCTCAGTCTGGCTCCTCCTACTGCTCTATATTTTGCTGTGTATTCCAACCTTCCCAGATGTTGTATAATAAACGTGCTGAGTGAAGTGTGTTTGGAACACAGATCTCCCCCGTCGTTTTCACTGAGCCCATATGCCAAGCCATACCTCCACCAGACAGATTTATTTATTAATAGATTATAAAGAGAAAGAATAAAAACTCAGAACAGGAGGAGGGTTCCCGTCTGTTCGGCTGTTCTGGCTGAACTGTTGAAACAGATGAGCTGGAGAGAGAGAAAGAAAGGAGGGCAGAGAGAGGTAAATGGCTGATTTGAGCAGCATTGGGTTGGCTGGAGACACGTTGAGTTGGGGTGTTGCTGGGGGGGGGCAAACGGGGGAGTTGGTGGGCGTCAGGCGAGTTTAACGGGGCCGACAGCAGGGGGCCGACAGCAGGGTACTGACGCGTCAGGCGAGTTTAACGGGGCCGACAGCAGGGTACTTCAAAGCTTTAGATGTAATGAGCCCCCCCCCCCTCCTTTCCCCGCTCCTAAACTAAGGTACTGATTAATAAAGGCCCCCATCCTCTTTCATTTTACATCAAGGTACTGGCTAATAGAGGCCCCCCTCCTCCTGAACTAAGGTACTGGCAAATAGAGGCCCCCCTCCTCCTGAACTAAGGTACTGGCTAATAGAGGCCCCCCTCCTCCTGAACTAAGGTACTGGCAAATAGAGGCCCCCCTCCTCCTGAACTAAGGTACTGGCTAATAGAGGCCCCCCTCCTCCTGAACTAAGGTACTGGCAAATAGAGGCCCCCCTCCTCCTGAACTAAGGTACTGGCTAATAGAGACCCCCCTCCTCCTGAACTAAGGTACTGGCTAATAGAGGCCCCCCTCCTCCTGAACTAAGGTACTGGCTAATAGAGGCCCCCCTCCTCCTGAACTAAGGTACTGGCTAATAGAGACCCCCCTCCTTCTGAACTAAGGTACTGGCTAATAGAGACCCCCCTCCTCCTGAACTAAGGTACTGGCTAATAGAGCCCCCCCCCCCCCCCCCCCCCCCCCTCCCGAACTAAGGTACTGGCTAGTAGAGACCCCCCTCCTCCTGAACTAAGGTACTGGCTAATAGAGACCCCCCTCCTTCTGAACTAAGGTACTGGCTAATAGAGACCCCCCTCCTCCTGAACTAAGGTACTGGCTAATAGAGCCCCCCCCCCTCCCGAACTAAGGTACTGGCTAATAGAGACCCCCCTCCTCCTGAACTAAGGTACTGGCTAATAGAGACCCCCTCCTCCTGAACTAAGGTACTGGCTAATAGAGACCCCCCTCCTCCTGAACTAAGGTACTGGCTAATAGAGACCCCCCTCCTCCTGAACTAAGGTACTGGCTAATAGAGCCCCCCTCCTCCTGAACTAAGGTACTGGCTAATAGAGCCCCCCTCCTCCTGAACTAAGGTACTGGCTAATAGAGACCCCCTCCTCCTGAACTAAGGTACTGGCTAATAGAGGCCCCCCTCCTCCTGAACTAAGGTACTGGCTAATAGAGACCCCCCTCCTCCTCCTGAACTAAGGTACTGGCTAATAGAGCCCCCCCACCCCCCCCCTCCCGAACTAAGGTACTGGCTAATAGAGACCCCCCTCCTCCTCCTGAACTAAGGTACTGGCTTATAGAGACCCCCCTCCTCCTGAACTAAGGTACTGGTTAATAGAGACCCCCCTCCTCCTGAGCTAAGGTACTGGCTAATAGAGACCCCCCTCCTCCTCCTGAACTAAGGTACTGGCTAATTGAGGCCACCCTCCTCCTGAACTAAGGTACAGGCTAATATAGACCTCCCTCCTCCTGAACTAAGGTACTGGCTAATAGAGACCCCCCTCCTCCTGAACTAAGATACTGGCTAATAGAGACTCCCCTCCTCCACCCTCCTGGACTAAGGTACTGGCTAATAGAGGCCCCCTCCTCCTCCTGAACTAAGGTACTGGCTAATAGAGAACCCCCCATCCTGAACTAAGATACTGGTTAATAGACCTCCCTTCTCCTCCTATACTACGGTACCAGTTAAGAGAGCCCCACCCCCCCCCCCTCCTAAAGTAATAGAGGGCCTCCTCCTCTTAATATAAGGTACTGGCTAATAAAGGGCCCCCTCCTCCTCTTAATCTAAGGTACTGGCTAATGGAGGGCCCCCCTTCCGTCTCTTAATTTAAGGTAATGGCTATTTGGGGGCCCCCTTCCTCTTAATCTAAGGTAATGGCTAATAGAGTTCCCCCTCCTCAATTTAGGTACTGGCTAATAGAGGGCCCCGCCCTGCTCGTAATCTAAGGTAAAGGCTATTAGGGGGCCCCCCTCCTCTTAATCTAAGGTACTGGATATTAGGGGACCCCCACCTCCTCTTAATCTAAGGTACTGGCTATTAAGGGGCCCCCTCCTCTTAATCTAAGGTACTGGCTAATAGAGACCCCCCCCCTCCTCTTAGTCTAAGGTAATGGATAATAAATGCCCCCCTCCTCTTAATCTAAGGTACTGGCTATTAGGCCCCCCCCCCCCCCTCCTCTTAATCTACAGTACTGGCTATTAGAGGCCCCCCTCCTCAATTTAGGTACTGGCAAAAAGAGGCCCCCCTCCTTCTCACCTCACTCAGGGGAGACAGTGTGGTTGGCATGGTGTGTGTATACAACTGTGTGTGGGGGGGGGGGGGGGGGGGAGGCACACATACATACATACATACATACACACCACCGAGGAGGGAAGGGGAATGAACATGAAAGGAGTGTCAGAGTAGAGATACACTCCCACCATGTCTTAGAAGCATCAGGAGTGTGTATGTGTGTGTTGCCTTAGAAACATTAGGAGTGTGTATGTGTATGTTGCCTTAGAAACATCAGGAGTGTGTGTGTGTGTGTATGCTGCCTTAGAAACATTAGGAGTGTGTGTGTGTGTGTATGCTGCCTTAGAAACATCAGGAGTGTGTGTGTGTATGTTGTCTTAGAAACATCAGGAGTGTGTGTGTGTGTGTGTGTGTATGTTGTCTTAGAAACATCAAGTGTGTGTATGTGTATGTTGTCTTAGAAACATCAGGAGTGTGTATGTGTGTGTATGTTGCCTTAGAAACATCAGGAGTGTGTGTGTTTATGTTGTCTTAGTAACATCGGGAGTGTGTGTGTGTGTATGTTGTCTTAGAAACATCAGGAATGTGTGTGTGTGTGTGTATGTTGTCTTAGAAACATCAGGAGTGTGTGTGTGTATGTTGTCTTAGAAACATCAGGAGTGTGTATGTGTATGTTGCCTTAGAAACATCAGGAGTGTGTGTGTGTATGTTGTCTTAGAAACATCAGGAGTGTGTGTGTGTGTGTGTATGTTGCCTTAGAAACATCAGGAGTGTGTGTGTTTATGTTGCCTTAGAAACATCAGGAGTGTGTATGTTTATGTTGCCTTAGAAACATCAGGAGTGTGTATGTGTGTGTGTGTGTATGTTGTCTTAGAAACATCAGGAGTGTGTGTGTGTGTGTGTGTGTGTGTGTATGTTGCCTTTGAAACATCAGGAGTGTGTGTGTTTATGTTGCCTTAGAAACATCAGGAGTGTGTGTGTGTATGTTGTCTTAGAAACATCAGGAGTGTGTATGTGTATGTTGTCTTAGAAACATCAGGAGTGTGTGTGTGTATGTTGTCTTAGAAACATCAGGAGTGTGTGTGTGTGTGTGTGTGTGTGTATGTTGTCTTAGAAACATCAGGAGTGTGTATGTGTATGTTGTCTTAGAAACATCAGGAGTGTGTGTGTGTGTATATGTTGTCTTAGAAACATCAGGAGTGTGTGTGTGTGTGTGTGTTGTCTTAGTAACATCAGGAGTGTGTGTGTTTATGTTGTCTTAGAAACATCAGGAATGTGTGTGTGTGTGTGTGTATGTTGCCTTAGAAACATCAGGAGTGTGTGTGTGTGTGTGTGTGTGTGTGTGTATGTTGTCTTAGAAACATCAGGAGTGTGTATGTGTATGTTGTCTTAGAAACATCAGGAGTGTGTGTGTGTGTGTGTGTGTGTGTTGTCTTAGTAACATCAGGAGTGTGTGTGTTTATGTTGTCTTAGAAACATCAGGAATGTGTGTGTGTGTGTGTATGTTGTCTTAGAAACATCAGGAGTGTGTGTGTGTATGTTGTCTTAGAAACATCAGGAGTGTGTGTGTGTATGTTGTCTTAGAAACATCAGGAGTGTGTATGTGTATGTTGCCTTAGAAACATCAGGAGTGTGTGTGTGTATGTTGCCTTAGAAACATCAGGAGTGTGTGTGTGTGTGTATGTTGTCTTAGAAACATCAGGAGTGTGTGTGTGTGTGTGTGTGTGTGTGTGTGTGTGTATGTTGCCTTTGAAACATCAGGAGTGTGTGTGTTTATGTTGCCTTAGAAACATCAGGAGTGTGTGTGTGTAAGTTGTCTTAGAAACATCAGGAGTGTGTATGTGTATGTTGTCTTAGAAACATCAGGAGTGTGTGTGTGTATGTTGTCTTGGAAACATCAGGAGTGTGTGTGTGTGTGTGTGTGTGTATGTTGTCTTAGAAACATCAGGAGTGTGTATGTGTATGTTGTCTTAGAAACATCAGGAGTGTGTGTGTGTGTATATGTTGTCTTAGAAACATCAGGAGTGTGTGTGTGTGTGTTGTCTTAGTAACATCAGGAGTGTGTGTGTGTGTGTGTATGTTGTCTTTGAAACATCAGGAGTATTTGTGTGTGTGTGTGTGTGTGTGTGTGTGTGTTGTCATAGTAACATCAGGAGTGTGTGTGTGTGTGTATGTATGTTGTCTTAGAAACATCAGGAGTGTGTATGTGCATGTTGCCTTAGAAACATCAGGAGTGTGTGTGTGTGTATGTTGTCTTAGAAACATCAGGAGTGTGTGTGTTTTTATGTGTTGTCTTAGTAACATCAGGAGTGTGTATGTGTATGTTGCCTTAGAAACATCAGGAGTGTGTGTGTGTGTATGTATGTTGTCTTAGAAACATCAGGAGTGTGTATGTGTATGTTGCCTTAGAAACATCAGGAGTGTGTGTGTGTGTATGTTGTCTTAGAAACATCAGGAGTGTGTGTGTGTGTTTTTACGTGTTGTCTTAGTAACATCAGGAGTGTGTGTGTGTGTGTGTGTGTTGTCTTAGAAACAGATAAGATCACCACGACAACAACACAAACACTAACCATATTATTCATCCTTTATTAAATAATAATAGCAATAAAAAAAACGACATCTCTGTACAAAGTCTTACAAACAACAGTGGAGAGTAATCTGTTACCAGTGACAGGATCTCCGTTAGAGAGAGAGAGATGTCTGCCTCACCCCCTCATCCCAGACAGAAGAGGTAATACTATGGCCCATCCCACGTTGCATCCTTTTCCCTATATAGTGCACTACTTTTGACCACCCGTGCATTACAGAGCCCTATGGGCCCTGGTCAGAAGTAGTGCACTAAATAGGGAATAGGGTTCCATTTGGGATGCATATATGTCTCAGCTCCCTAGAAAAGTTCAATCAGGCCTAGAAAGAGAGATCCAAGGCACGTGGAAAAGAGTCAACAGAGTCCAATGAAAAAGGAGCTGGATGTACCACCACCTCCAGCCCTCTGCAGTCCTCTGCCCCATCCTCCCTTCACCCAGCCCTCTGCCCCATCCTCCCTTCACCCAGCCCTCTGCTCCCTCTGCCCCTACCCTCCCTTCACCCAGCCCTCTGCCCCATCCTCCCTTCACCCAGCCCTCTGCCCCCTCCTCCCATCCTCCATCCCTTCACCCAGCCCTCTGCCCCATCCTCCCATCCTCCATCCCTTCACCCAGCCCTCTGCAGTCCTCTGCCCCATCCTCCCTTCACCCAGCCCTCTGCCCCTATCCTCCCTTCACCCAGCCCTCTGCTCCCTCTGCCCCTATCCTCCCTTCACCCAGCCCTCTGCAGTCCTCTGCCCCTATTCTCCCTTCACCCAGCCCTCTGCCCCCTCTGCCCCATCCTCCCTTCACCCAGCCCTCTGCCGTCCTCTGCCCCATCCTTCATCCCTTCACCCAGCCCTCTGCCCCATCCTCCCATCCTCCATCCCTTCACCCAGCCCTCTGCCATCCTCTGCCCCTATCCTCCCTTCACCCAGCCCTCTGCCGTCCTCTGCCCCCAACCTCCCTTCACCCAGCCCTCTGCCGTCCTCTGCCCCTATCCTCCCTTCACCCAGCCCTCTGCCGTCCTCTGCCCCATCCTCCATCCCTTCACCCAGCCCTCTGCCGTCCTCTGCCCCATCCTCCCATCCTCCATCCCTTCACCCAGCCCTCTGCCGTCCTCTGCCCCATCCTCCCATCCTCCATCCCTTCACCCAGCCCTCTGCCCTCTCTGCCCCATCCTCCCATCCTCCATCCCTTCACCCAGCCCTCTCTGCCCCATCCTCCCATCCTCCATCCCTTCACCCTGGAAGCTGAGTTCTTCTCATCCCTCACTCCTTTCAGCACTTCCTAATCAGCCTCCCTCCTTTCCCTCCTTTCTTCCCTTCCCCCTTCTTTCCCTCCCTTTCTCTCTCTCTCTCCCTCCCTTACTCCCTTCATACCTCTCTCCTTCCCTCCCTCCTTCCCTCGCTCCCTCAATTCCTACCTCGATCCCCTGCTCCGCTTGGCCCCTTGAGGTGCAGTCTTCCTGGACTGAACTATGGAGGAAGAGACATACAGTCCTCTCTCTCTCTTTTTCCTCTTTTCTCTTTGCTTGAAGCCAAACCGATTCTAAAACTCAACCCAGATTTCAGAATTATTTTTTTTTTAACTCAACCCTGACACAAAAACATGTCTCTGGTTATGGTTAACACTCGTTCTCATGTAACATTAAAATAAGTGAAAAGTGGAGAACAGAAAAGTGGAGTGAATATTAAAAAAAATCTGAATGTAGAAACTAGCATACGGTCAGGTCCCCAAAGGCCCCAGTGGTGGTTCTCTGTCTCTCGCCAGATCGATCTGTCGCTAGCTTCTCTACGCATGGCTCTCTGTCTCTCTACTCCAGGATAGATAGATCTGTCGCTAGCTTCTCTACGCATGGCTCTCTGTCTCTCTACTCCAGGATAGATAGATCTGTCGCTAGCTTCCCTACGCATGGCTCTCTGTCTCTCTACTCCAGGATAGATAGATCTGTCGCTAGCTTCTCTACGCATGGCTCTCTGTCTCTCTACTCCAGGATAGATCGATCTTTCGCTAGCTTCCCTACGCATGGCTCTCTGTCTCTCTACTCCAGGATAGATTGATCTTTCGCTAGCGTCTCTACGCACGGCTCTCTGTCTCTCTACTCCAGGATAGATAGATCTGTCGCTAGCTTCCCTACGCATGGCTCTCTGTCTCTCTACTCCAGGATAGATAGATCTGTCGCTAGCTTCCCTACGCATGGCTCTCTGTCTCTCTACTCCAGGATAGATCGATCTGTCGCTAGCTTCTCTACGCATGGCTCTCTGTCTCTCTACTCCAGGATAGATCGATCTGTCGCTAGCTTCTCTACGCATGGCTCTCTGTCTCTCTACTCCAGGATAGATCGATCTGTCGCTAGCATCTCTACGCATGGCTCTCTGTCTCTCTACTCCAGGATAGATCGATCTGTCGCTAGCGTCCCTACATATGGCTCTCTGTCTCTCTACTCCAGGATAGATCGATCTGTCGCTAGCTTCTCTACGCATGGCTCTCTGTCTCTCTACTCCAGGATAGATCGATCTGTCGCTAGCTTCTCTACACATGGTTCTCTGTCTCTCTACTCCAGGATAGATAGATCTGTCGCTAGCTTCCCTACGCATGGCTCTCTGTCTCTCTACTCCAGGATAGATCGATCTGTCGCTAGCTTCCCTACGCATGGCTCTCTGTCTCTCTACTCCAGGATAGATTGATCTGTCGCTAGCTTCCCTACGCATGGCTCTCTGTCTCTCTACTCCAGGATAGATTGATCTGTCGCTAGCTTCCCTACGCATGGCTCTCTGTCTCTCTACTCCAGGATAGATTGATCTTTCGCTAGCTTCCCTACGCATGGCTCTATTCCAATAACAGTTAGCTTAAGGCTCAATTGTGTGTCCAAGAAAGTGGCTTGGCTTTTTATCCAGCTCCTGTAGTCCTTTCTTTGTTTTCTTTCAGATCTTTCTTCTTTAGGGAGTTAAAGTAGTCTGGAAAGATGAGAGGATTCTCTTTCTCTCTCTCTTTCTGTCTCTGTCTCTCTTTCTGTCTCTCTGTCTCTCTCTCTGTCTCTTTCTGTCTCTGTCTCTCTCTCTCTGTCTCTCTCTCTCTCTCTCTCTCTCTCTGTCTCTCTCTCTCTCTGTCTCTCTCTATGTCTCTCTCTCTCTCTGTCTCTCTTTCTGTCTCTCTGTCTCTCTCTCTGTCTCTTTCTGTCTCTGTCTCTCTCTCTCTCTGTCTCTCTCTCTCTTTCTGTCTCTCTGTCTCTCTCTCTGTCTCTTTCTGTCTCTCTGTCTCTCTCTCTGTCTCTGTCTCTCTTTCTGTCTCTCTGTCTCTCTCTCTGTCTCTTTCTGTCTCTCTCTCTCTCTCTCTCTGTCTCTCTCTCTCTCTGTCTCTCTCTCTGTCTCTCTCTCTCTCTGTCTCTCTTTCTGTCTCTCTGTCTCTCTCTCTGTCTCTTTCTGTCTCTGTCTCTCTCTCTCTCTGTCTCTCTCTCTCTTTCTGTCTCTCTGTCTCTCTCTCTGTCTCTTTCTGTCTCTCTGTCTCTCTCTCTGTCTCTGTCTCTCTTTCTGTCTCTCTGTCTCTCTCTCTGTCTCTCTTTCTGTCTCTCTCTCTCTCTCTCTCTGTCTCTCTCTCTCTCTCTCTGCTGGTGAGAGTTATTTCTCTTCTCACACTCCTGATCTCTGTGAACTATAGCTGTCTCTCTCTCTCTCTCAGCAATCCATAGGGTGCAATAAAACAATCACAATGTTTCACACAGCGCATCACACCATGTGTTATAGATCATCACACAGGCAAAAAAAAGCAAGAGACAATCATAATACTCCATCCAACTTTAAGTAACTTAACGAACAATACGTCTCATGTCATGTTAAGATAACGTTTTCTTTTCATTCTTTCTCTTCGTCTTCCTTTTTAAAGGCTGGTAACAGTCTGGAAAAACAGAAACATCACACGCCATAGCAGATGAACTGAACTCAACTGAACTGAGGCGAAAGGCAAAAACAAAAAAAAAAAAAAAAAAAAAAAATATTTCAACTATTGACACACTGAAGTCTAAAAATGAGAACGAGGGATACAACTGAAGCTGATCATAATAAAGACACATGTTCTTCAACTGAACTTAAAAAACTGTCCACGATACTCTATGCCACTGTTTTCACATAATGCAGGCAAGCGGAGCAAGCCGAGAGCTGTCTTACAAGCTAGAATCACATTCTAAAAAACCTTCCTGGCAATAAATCCACTCATATTCTAACGTCCATCATAACCAAAAAAAAAACAAACAACAAAATGTCTTCTTCTTCTTTACAAATCTAGATTCATTTTCTTTTCATCTTTTTTTTGGGGATAGGCATTAGATTGATATGTTTTGATATTGTTCAGCACCCACTGAATGGTCCACTGGCTACATGACAGCTCTGAGAGGTTCGGTCCTAGACGGGTTTTTGGGTCCAGTCCCAGTCTGCTGCCGTAAGGGTTTAGGGTGCAACCCCAGACTGACAGTAAGGGGTTCTGGTCCAGGCCCAGACTGCTGTGATCCAGTGGCCAGTACGTGTGGCATCATGGCAGGTAAGTGTGGTTCATTCACGAGCTTTGATTGATCAGGGTCTCTCCTGCAGGCAGAGAAGAGACCCCCCGAGAGGAGGGGAAAAAAGGGTTTAGCGTGTGTCGCTGTCTCTCTCTGTTCGTCAACGCTTTGAGTTAAGCACAGGTCCTTGAGTTGGGAAAGCCTTAGGGCTTGAAGCACAAGACCTCCCAGCGCCTTAAACAGCCCTAGGCCTCGGAGCAACACCGTTGCTGGTTGATCTTCACCTTGTGTTTGATCCCGTCGTACAGCTCAAAGTTGTAGTTCTCCAATGTGGTGGAGCTCCGTGACGACAGGCCGCTGTAGAAGCAGGTGCAGTAGAGCAGCAGGCCGCCACACACCGCCCCCAGCAGTACGCCCAGGGAAGACATGACGATGATGGTGACCAGGATAGGATCCAGGGTGTACAGCCACGAGTTGTCCTTCTCAGGGACATGTGTCACAGGGGGGTCCATGGACGGGCCAGGGGTACTCCACTCTGGGAACGGGAAACCTGACGAGGAGACACAGAGGAGGAACATTCAGTCAGATCAAATCAGAAACCTTTTTGACATGAGGTAAGTGCATATATGGAAAAGGTCACATGTATATATACCTATATACTGGACAAGTCAGTTACCTACAGTGGGGAGAACAAGTATTTGATACACTGCCGATTTTGCAGGTTTTCCTACTTACAAAGCATATAGAGGTCTGTCATTTTTATCATAGGTACACTTCAACTGTGAGAGATGGAATCTAAAACAAAAATCTAGAAAATCACATTGTATGATTTTTAAGTAATTCATTTGCATTTTATTGCATGACATAAGTATTTGATACATCAGAAAAGCAGAACTTAATATTTGGTACAGAAGCTTTTGTTTGCAATTACAGAGATCATACGTTTCCTGTAGTTCTTGACCAGGTTTGCACACACTGCAGCAGGGATTTTGGCCCACTCCTCCATACAGACCTTCTCCAGATCCTTCAGGTATCGGGGCTGTCACTGGGCAATACGGACTTTCAGCTCCCTCCAAAGATTTTCTATTGGGTTCAGGTCTGGAGACTGGCTAGGCCACTCCAGGACCTTGAGATGCATCTTACGGAGCCACTCCTTAGTTGCCCTGACTGTGTGTTTCGGGTCGTTGTCATGCTGGAAGACCCAGCCACGGCCCATCTTCAATGCTCTTACTGAGGGAAGAAGGTTGTTGGACAAGATCTCACGATACATGGCCCCATCCATCCTCCCCTCAATACGGTGCAGTCGTCCGGTCCCCTTTGCAGAAAAGCATCCCCAAAGAATGATGTTTCCACCTCCGTGCTTCACGGTTGGGATGGTGTTCTTGGGGTTGTACTCATCCTTCCTCTTCCTCCAAACACAGCGAGTGGAGTTTAGACCAAAAAGTTATATTTTTGTCTCATCAGACCATATGACCTTCTCCCATTCCTCCTCTGGATCATCCAGATGGTCATTGGCAAACTTCAGATGGGCCTGGACATGCACTGGCTTGAACAGGGGGACCTTGCGTGCGCTGCAGGATTTTAATCCATAACGGCGTAGTGTGTTACTAATGGTTTTCTTTGAGACTGTGGTCCCAGCTCTCTTCAGGTCATTGACCAGGTCCTGCCATGTAGTTCTGGGCTGCTCCCTCACCTTCCTCATGATCATTGATGCCCTACGAGGTGAGATCTTGCATGGAGCCCCAGACCGAGGGTGATTGACCGTCATCTTGAACTTCTTCCATTTTCTAATAATTGCGCCAACAGTTGTTGCCTTCTCACCAAGCTGCTTGCCTATTGTCCTGTAGCCCATCCCAGCCTTGTGCAGGTCTAGAATTGTAGCCCTGATGTCCTTACACAGCTCTCTGGTCTTGGCCATTGTGGAGAGGTTGGAGTCTGTTTGATTGAGTGTGTGGACAGGTGTCTTTTATACAGGTAACGAGTTCAAACAAGTGCAGTTAATACAGGTAATGAGTGGAGAACATGAGGGCTTCTTAAATAAAAACTAACAGGTCTGTGTGAGCCGGAATTCTTACTGGTTGGTAGGTGATCAAATACTTATGTCATGCAATAAAATGCAAATTAATTACTTAAAAATCATACAATTCTGTCTCTCACAGTTGAAGTGTACCTATGATAAAAATTACAGACCTCTATATGCTTAGTAAGAAGGAAAACCTGCAACATCGTCAGTGTATCAAATACTTGTTCTCCCCACTGTATATAAAGGACAGGTCAGTTACCTATATACTGAACAGGTCAGTTACCAATATATGGGACAGGTAAGTTACCTATATACTGGACAGGCCAGTTACCTATATACTGGACAGGTCAGTTACCTATATACTGGACAGGTCAGTTACCTATATACTGGACAGGTCAGTTACCTATATAAAGGACAGGTCAGTTACCTATATACTGGACAGGTCAGTTCCCTATATAAAGGACAGGTCAGTTACCTATATACTGGACAGGTCAGCATAATGTAGTTATATACTGGACAGGTCAGTATAATGTAGTTATATACTAGACAGGTCAGTATAATGTAGTTATATACTGGACAGGTCAGCATAATGTAGTTATATACTGGACAGGTCAGTATAATGTAGTTATATACTAGACAGGTCAGTATAATGTAGTTATATACTGGACAGGTCAGCATAATGTAGTTATATACTGGACAGGTTAGTATAATGTAGTTATATACTGTACAGGTCAGTTACCTATATACTGGACAGGTCAGTTACCTATATACTGGACAGGTCAGTTACCTATATACTGGACAGGTCAGTTACCTATATACTGGACAGGTCAGTTACCTATATACTGGACAGGTCAGTTACCTATATACTGGACAGGTCAGTTACCAATATATGGGACAGGTCATTATAATGTAGTTATATACTGGACAGGTCAGTATAAAGTAGTTATATACTGGACAGGTCAGTATAATGTAGTTATATTCTGGACAGGTCAGTATAATGTAGTTATATACAGGACAGCTCAGTATAATGTAGTTATATACTGGACAGGTCAGTATAATGTAGTTATATACAGGACAGGTCATTATAATGTAGTTATATACTGGACAGGTCAGTATAATATAGTTATATACAGGACAGGTCAGTATAATGTAGTTATATACAGGACAGGTCATTATAATGTAGTTATATACTGGACAGGTCAGTATAATGTAGTTATATACGGGACAGGTCATTATAATGTAGTTATATACTGGACAGGTCAGTATAATGTAGTTATATACAGGACAGGTCAGTATAATGTAGTTATATACTGGACAGGTCAGTATAATGTAGTTATATACTGGACAGGTCAGTATAATGTAGTTATATACAGGACAGGTCATTATAATGTAGTTATATACTGGACAGGTCAGTATAATGTAGTTATATACAGGACAGGTCATTATAATGTAGTTATATACTGGACAGGTCAGTATAATGTAGTTATATACTGGACAGGTCAGTATAATGTAGTTATATACTGGACAGGTCAGTATAATGTAGTTATATACAGGACAGGTCATTATAATGTAGTTATATACTGGACAGGTCAGTATAATGTAGTTATATACAGGACAGGTCATTATAATGTAGTTATATACTGGACAGGTCAGTATAATGTAGTTATATACTGGACAGGTCAGTATAATGTAGTTATATACTAGACAGGTCAGTATAATGTAGTTATATACTAGACAGGTCAGTATAATGTAGTTATATACTGGACAGGTCAGTATAATGTAGTTATATACAGGACAGGTCATTATAATGTAGTTATATACTGGACAGGTCAGTATAATGTAGTTATATACAGGACAGGTCATTATAATGTAGTTATATACTGGACAGGTCAGTATAATGTAGTTATATACGGGACAGGTCAGTATAATGTAGTTATATTCTGGACAGGTCATTATAATGTAGTTATATACAGGACAGGTCAGTATAATGTAGTTATATACTGGACAGGTCAGCATAATGTAGTTATATACTGGACAGGTTAGTATAATGTAGTTATATACTGTACAGGTCAGTTACCTATATACTGGACAGGTCAGTTACCTATATACTGGACAGGTCAGTTACCTATATACTGGACAGGTCAGTTACCTATATACTGGACAGGTCAGTTACCTATATACTGGACAGGTCAGTTACCTATATACTGGACAGGTCAGTTACCAATATATGGGACAGGTCATTATAATGTAGTTATATACTGGACAGGTCAGTATAAAGTAGTTATATACTGGACAGGTCAGTATAATGTAGTTATATTCTGGACAGGTCAGTATAATGTAGTTATATACAGGACAGCTCAGTATAATGTAGTTATATACTGGACAGGTCAGTATAATGTAGTTATATACAGGACAGGTCATTATAATGTAGTTATATACTGGACAGGTCAGTATAATATAGTTATATACAGGACAGGTCAGTATAATGTAGTTATATACAGGACAGGTCATTATAATGTAGTTATATACTGGACAGGTCAGTATAATGTAGTTATATACGGGACAGGTCATTATAATGTAGTTATATACTGGACAGGTCAGTATAATGTAGTTATATACAGGACAGGTCAGTATAATGTAGTTATATACTGGACAGGTCAGTATAATGTAGTTATATACTGGACAGGTCAGTATAATGTAGTTATATACAGGACAGGTCATTATAATGTAGTTATATACTGGACAGGTCAGTATAATGTAGTTATATACAGGACAGGTCATTATAATGTAGTTATATACTGGACAGGTCAGTATAATGTAGTTATATACTGGACAGGTCAGTATAATGTAGTTATATACTGGACAGGTCAGTATAATGTAGTTATATACAGGACAGGTCATTATAATGTAGTTATATACTGGACAGGTCAGTATAATGTAGTTATATACAGGACAGGTCATTATAATGTAGTTATATACTGGACAGGTCAGTATAATGTAGTTATATACTGGACAGGTCAGTATAATGTAGTTATATACTAGACAGGTCAGTATAATGTAGTTATATACTAGACAGGTCAGTATAATGTAGTTATATACTGGACAGGTCAGTATAATGTAGTTATATACAGGACAGGTCATTATAATGTAGTTATATACTGGACAGGTCAGTATAATGTAGTTATATACAGGACAGGTCATTATAATGTAGTTATATACTGGACAGGTCAGTATAATGTAGTTATATACGGGACAGGTCAGTATAATGTAGTTATATTCTGGACAGGTCATTATAATGTAGTTATATACAGGACAGGTCAGTATAATGTAGTTATATACTGGACAGGTCAGTATAATGTAGTTATATACAGGACAGGTCAGTATAATGTAGTTATATACTGGACAGGTCAGTATAATGTAGTTATATACTGGACAGGTCAGTATAATGTAGTTATATACTAGACAGGTCAGTATAATGTAGTTATATACTGGACAGGTCAGTATAATGTAGTTATATACTGGACAGGTCAGCATAATGTAGTTATATACTGGACAGGTTAGTATAATGTAGTTATATACTGGACAGGTTAGTATAATGTAGTTATATACTGGACAGGTCAGTATAATGTAGTTATATACTGGACAGGTCAGTATAATGTAGTTATATACTGGACAGGTCAGTATAATGTAGTTATATACTAGACAGGTCATTATAATGTAGTTATATACTGGACAGGTCAGTATAATGTAGTTATATACAGGACAGGTCAGTATAATGTAGTTATATACTGGACAGCTCAGTATAATGTAGTTATATACAGGACAGGTCATTATAATGTAGTTATATACTGGACAGGTCAGTATAATGTAGTTATATACGGGACAGGTCAGCATAATGTAGTTATATACAGGACAGGTCAGTATAATGTAGTTATATACAGGACAGGTCATTATAATGTAGTTATATACTGGACAGGTCAGTATAATGTAGTTATATACGGGACAGGTCAGTATAATGTAGTTATATACAGGACAGGTCAGTATAATGTAGTTATATACAGTGTGTTGTCTCTGGTTGGATCAAAGTGTGTTGTTTCTGGTTGGATAACAGTGTGTTGTCTCTGGTTGGATAACAGTGTGTTGTCTCTGGTTGGATAACAGTCTCTGGTTGGATAACAGTGTGTTGTCTCTGGTTGGATAACAGTGTGTTGTCTCTGGTTGGATAACAGTCTCTGGTTGGATAACAGTGTGTTGTCTCTGGTTGAATAACAGTGTGTTGTCTCTGGTTGGATAACAGTGTGTTGTCTCTGGTTGGATAACAGTGTGTTGTCTCTGATTGGATAACAGTGTGTTGTCTCTGATTGGATAACAGTGTGTTGTCTCTGGTTGGATAACAGTGTGTTGTCTCTGGTTGGATAACAGTGTATTCTCTCTGGTTGGATAACAGTCTCTGGTTGGATAACAGTCTCTGGTTAGATAACAGTGTGTTGTCTCTGATTGAATAACAGTGTGTTGTCTCTAATTGGATAACAGCGTGATGTCCCTGGGTGGATAACAGTGTATTCTCTCTGATTGGATAACAGTGTGTTGTCTCTGATTGGATAACAGTGTGTTGTCTCTGATTGGATAACAGTGTGTTGTCTCTGGTTGGATAACAGTGTGTTGTCTCTGGTTGGATAACAGTCTCTGGTTGGATAACAGTGTGTTGTCTCTGGTTGGATAACAGTGTGTTGTCTCTGATTGGATAACAGTGTGTTGTCTCTGGTTGGATAACAGTGTGATGTCTCTGATTGGATAACAGTGTGTTGTCTCTGATTGGATAACAGTGTGTTGTCTCTGATTGGATAACAGTGTGTTGTCTCTGGTTGGATAACAGTGTGTTGTCTCTGATTGGATAACAGTCTCTGGTTGGATAACAGTGTGTTGTCTCTGGTTGGATAACAGTGTGTTGTCTCTGATTGGATAACAGTCTCTGGTTGGATAACAGTCTCTGGTTGGATAACAGTCTCTGGTTGGATAACAGTCTCTGGTTGAATAACAGTGTGTTGTCTCTGGTTGGATAACAGTGTGTTGTCTCTGGTTGGATAACAGTCTCTGGTTGGATAACAGTCTCTGGTTGGATAACAGTCTCTGGTTGGATAACTAGTAGTTATATACAGGACAGGTCAGTATAATGTAGTTATATACAGTGTGTTGTCTCTGGTTGGATCAAAGTGTGTTGTTTCTGGTTGGATAACAGTGTGTTGTCTCTGGTTGGATAACAGTGTGTTGTCTCTGGTTGGATAACAGTCTCTGGTTGGATAACAGTGTGTTGTCTCTGGTTGGATAACAGTGTGTTGTCTCTGGTTGGATAACAGTCTCTGGTTGGATAACAGTGTGTTGTCTCTGGTTGAATAACAGTGTGTTGTCTCTGGTTGGATAACAGTGTGTTGTCTCTGGTTGGATAACAGTGTGTTGTCTCTGATTGGATAACAGTGTGTTGTCTCTGATTGGATAACAGTGTGTTGTCTCTGGTTGGATAACAGTGTGTTGTCTCTGGTTGGATAACAGTGTATTCTCTCTGGTTGGATAACAGTCTCTGGTTGGATAACAGTCTCTGGTTAGATAACAGTGTGTTGTCTCTGATTGAATAACAGTGTGTTGTCTCTAATTGGATAACAGCGTGATGTCCCTGGGTGGATAACAGTGTATTCTCTCTGATTGGATAACAGTGTGTTGTCTCTGATTGGATAACAGTGTGTTGTCTCTGATTGGATAACAGTGTGTTGTCTCTGGTTGGATAACAGTGTGTTGTCTCTGGTTGGATAACAGTCTCTGGTTGGATAACAGTGTGTTGTCTCTGGTTGGATAACAGTGTGTTGTCTCTGATTGGATAACAGTGTGTTGTCTCTGGTTGGATAACAGTGTGATGTCTCTGATTGGATAACAGTGTGTTGTCTCTGATTGGATAACAGTGTGTTGTCTCTGATTGGATAACAGTGTGTTGTCTCTGGTTGGATAACAGTGTGTTGTCTCTGATTGGATAACAGTCTCTGGTTGGATAACAGTGTGTTGTCTCTGGTTGGATAACAGTGTGTTGTCTCTGATTGGATAACAGTCTCTGGTTGGATAACAGTCTCTGGTTGGATAACAGTCTCTGGTTGGATAACAGTCTCTGGTTGAATAACAGTGTGTTGTCTCTGGTTGGATAACAGTGTGTTGTCTCTGGTTGGATAACAGTCTCTGGTTGGATAACAGTCTCTGGTTGGATAACAGTCTCTGGTTGGATAACATTGTGTTGTCTCTGGTTGGATAACAGTGTGTTGTCTCTGGTTGGATAACAGTCTCTGGTTGGATAACAGTCTCTGGTTGGATAACAGTCTCTGGTTGGATAACAGTCTCTGGTTGGATAACAGTCTCTGGTTGGATAACAGTCTCTGGTTGGATAACAGTGTGTAGTCTCTGGTTGGATAACAGTCTCTGGTTGGATAACAGTCTCTGGTTGGATAACAGTCTCTGGTTGGATAACAGTCTCTGGTTGGATAACAGTGTGTTGTCTCTGGTTGGATAACAGTCTC
>NC_048586.1:49975076-50010076 GCF_013265735.2 Oncorhynchus mykiss | reverse complement strand
GAGGAGTGGGCATCCCAATGATATGACTGTGAGGAGTGGGCATCCCAATGATATGACTGTGAGGAGTGGGCATCCCAATGATATGACTGTGAGGAGGGGGCATCCCAATGATATGACTGTGAGGAGGGGGCATCCCAATGATATGACTGTGAGGAGGGGCATCGCAATGATATGACTTTGAGGAGTGGGCATCCCAATGATATTACCTTGAGGAGGGGGCATCCCAATGATATTACCTTGAGGAGTGGGCATCCCAATGATATGACTTTGAGGAGTGGGCATCCCAATGATATTACCTTGAGGAGGGGGCATCCCAATGATATTACCTTGAGGAGGGGGCATCCCAATGATATTACCTTGAGGAAGGGGCATCCCAATGATATTACCTTGAGGAGGGGGCATCCCAATGATATTACCTTGAGGAGGGGGCATCCCAATGATATTACCTTGAGGAGGGGGCATCCCAATGATATTACCTTGAGGAGGGGGCATCCCAAATGGCAACCTATTCTCCATATAGTTTACTTGTTTTGATCAGGGCTCGATAGTCCACTACATAGGGAATAGGGGGCCTTGTAGTGTACTACATAGGGAATAGGGGGCCATGATGTAGTGTACTACATGGGGAATAGGGGGCCATTTGGGAGGCAAACCCAAAGCGACTCTAAAATAAATGCTTACCGTAGACTTAATAAATAATAATAATAGGTCCATTAACTAATTATAAATATGAAAATACTTTAAACAAATGTCATCTCAGAGTAGGAAGGGAAGCAGGCAGCCCCTGGCCGATTTGAAAAGCCCTGTGACAACATGCCAATTTCTTTCTCTTCAAATATTCAAAAAGTTAGCGAAAAAAAAGGACACAAACTGCTTTAGTGGCAGTTCATAAATAAAACCCACGTAGAGAAATGAAATCATGTAATGGAGTAGAACTGGGAGGGCCGCAAGCTTTGAGCTGTGTGGATATATAAATCACAGGAGGAAGCTGGAACGGAGAGCTGGCTGGGACAAATCAAACAGCTGTACAACACAAGCACAAAATCTGCAATATCTAACTACGTAAAATAAATATTCTCCTCAAAGGGATGTGTAATGTCTGGGGTGAAGAGGTGTTCATTATAAATACAGTGGGCAAAATGTACTGTACTTCACATGAGACCGGACCTGACAACATGATTCTGTTACAGAGTGGAACCCAACAGCATGGTTCTGTTACAGAGTGGAACCCAACAGCATGGTTCTGTTACAGAGTGGGACATGAGACAGGACCCGACAACATGGTTCTGTTACAGAGTGGAACCCAACAACATGGTTCTGTTACAGAGTGGGACCCGACAACATGGTTCTGTTACAGAGTGGAACCCAACAGCATGGTTCTGTTACAGAGTGGGACCCGACAAAATGGTTCTGTTACAGAGTGGAACCCAACAGCATGGTTCTGTTACAGAGTGGGACATGAGACAGGACCCAACAACATGATTCTGTTACAGAGTGGGACATGAGACAGGACCCGACAACATGATTCTGTTACAGAGTGGAACATGAGACAGGACCCGACAACATGATTCTGTTACAGAGTGGGACATGAGACAGGACCCGACAACATGATTCTGTTACAGAGTGGAACATGAGACAGGACCCGACAACATGGTTCTGTTACAGAGTGGAACCCGACAACATGATTCTGTTACAGAGTGGGACATGAGACAGGACCCAACAACATGATTCTGTTACAGAGTGGAACATGAGACAGGACCCGACAACATGGTTCTGTTACAGAGTGGAACATGAGACAGGACAAAACAACATGATTCTGTTACAGAGTGGAACATGAGACAGGACAAAACAACATGATTCTGTTACAGAGTGGAACATGAGACAGGACCCAAAAACATGATTCTGTTACAGAGTAAAAAGCAGTCAACCATTAGTATGGAATCCAAGATGTCCATTTAGCTAGTTATCCATTCTGTGAATACCACGCCATGGGGACCAATCATTGTCCAATTAGTCTACAGATCGAGAGTGCTGAACGTCCCTTACACTAGGCCTGCTGGGCTGGGTCAGACGGTCTCACTCCCTCTCTGCCAGTCCGTCTGTCTGCCCAGAGCTGGGTCAGACGGTCTCTCTCCCACCCTGCCAGTCCGTCTGTCTGCCTAGAGCTGGGTCAGACGGTCTCTCTCGCTCTCTGCCAGTCCGTTCATCTGCCCAGAGCTTTCATGTGTCTGTGTTTGAAACAGAATCCTTTTCCTCCTTCCAGAGAAATAACATCCATCTATCATTCGTTAGAAAAAAAGGTTATGTTTGATCTCTCCATCTCTCTTTCCATTTCTTTCTACATTCTTGTATACAGAAGATTTTTGGAGAGAATCAGATTTAAGCCAAACAAACCCAATCTCTCCTTGTTTGACCCTGATTTCTGTTGGAGAAAAAAAATCTCAAATTTGGACTCATCAGACCAAAGGACAGATTTCCACCGGTCTAATGTCCATTGCTTGTGTTTCTTGGCCCAAGCAAGTCTCTTCTTATTGGTGTCCTTTAGTAGTGTTTTTTTTTTGCAGCAATTCGACCATGAAGGCCTGATTCACGCAGTCTCCTCTGAACAGTTGATGTTGAGATGTCTGTTACTTGAATTCTGTGAAGCATTGATTTGGACTCAATCTGAGACAGTTAACTCTAATGAACCTATCCTCTGCAGCAGAGGTAACTCTGGGTCTTCCTTTCCTCATGAGAGCCAGTTTCATCATAGCACTTGATGGTTTTTGCGACTGCACTTGAAGAAACTTTCACAGTTCTTGAAATGTTCTCTATACCACCCATACCTTGTCACAACACATCTGATTGGCTCAAACGCATTAAAAAGGAAGGACATTCCACAAATTAACTTTTAACAAGGCACACCTGTTAATTGAAATGCATTCCAGGTGACAACCTCATGAAGCTGGTTGAGAGAATGCCAAGAGTGTGAAAAGCTGTCATCAATGCAAAGGGTGGCTAATTTCTCAAATATAAACTTATTTATATTTAGATTTTTTTGGTTACTACATGATTCCATATGTGTTATTTCATAGTTTTAATGTCTTCACTATTATTCTACAATGTAGAAAATAGTAAAAAAAACTATTGAATGAGTAGGTGTGTCCAAACTTCTGACTGGTACTGTATGTTTTCAATTAGTAAAATATCAACACAGTGGGCCAAGCTGGTGGAAAGGACATCGTTTGACCAGCTTTGTCTGCTGAGAACAACACATCAATTGATAAAAGCAAATTAACAAATATAAAACAGTAATGTTAAAGAGTAGTGTGAGGACCATGTCATAGTAAAATAGGTTCATTTGTTACTCTGATGAGCCCTGTACCCTCCCAGATTTAAGGTCTGGCTGTCTCAGAGGGTATAGGTTGTCTCAGAGGGTATAGTCTGTCTCACATGGTATAGGCTATTTCAGAGGTTATAGGTTGTCTCAGAGGGTATAGGTTGTCTCAGAGGGTATAATCTGTCTCACATGGTATAGGTTGTCTCACAGGGCATAGTCTGTCTCAGAGGGTATAGATTGTCTCAGAGAGTATATGTTGTCTCACAGGGTATAGGTTGTCTCAGAGGGTATAATCTGTCTCAGAGGGTATAGGTTGTCTCAGAGGGTATAGGTTGTCTCAGAGAGTATACTCTGTCTCACAAGGTATAGGTTGTCTCACAGGGTATAGTCTGTCTCAGAGGGTATAGGTTGTCTCAGAGGGTATAGGTTGTCTCAGAGGGTATAGGTCGTCTCAGAGGGTATAGTCTGTCTCACATGGTATAGGTTATCTCAGAGGGTATAGTCTGTCTCACAGGGTATAGGTTGCCTCACAGGGTATAGTCTGTCTCACAGGGTATAGGTTGTCTCAGAGGGTATAGTCTGTCTCAGAGGGTATAGTCTGTCTCAGAGGGTATAGGTTGTCTCAGAGGGTATAGTCTGTCTCAGAGGGTATAGGTTGTCTCAGAGGGTATAATCTGTCTCAGATGGTATAGTCTATCTCAGAGGGTATAGGTTGTCTCAGAGGGTATAGTCTGTCTCACATGGTATAGGTTGTCTAAGAGGCTATAGTCTGTCTCACAGGGTATAGGTTGTCTCAGAGGGTATAGTCTGTCTCACAGGGTATAGGTTGTCTCAGAGGGTATAGTCTGTCTCACATGGTATAGGTTGTCTCAGAGGGTATAGTCTGTCTCACAGGGTATAGGTTGTCTCAGAGGGTATAGTCTGTCTCAGAGGGTATAAGTCTGTCTCAGAGGGTATAGGTTGTCTCAGAGGGTATAGTCTGTCTCACATGGTATAGGCTATCTCAGAGGGTATAGGTTGTCTCAGAGGGTATAATCTGTCTCACAGGGTATAAGTTGTCTCACAGGGTATAGTCTGTCTCACAGGGTATAGGTTGTTTCAGAGGGTATAGGCTGTCTAAGGTAGCTTCAGAAGACTGTTGCATATAGTAAGAAAACAAATATTGTCTCCATTGATAGGTGCGCCAATGCAGTTAGTTCAGGATTGTCTCCATCGCTTCAGTCCTTTCTAAAGGAAATAAAACATTAGTTTATAATATATCTAAACAGACACAAGCAAGTCCTTCATCCAAGCAAACTGAAACATGGACCAGAGTTCTCTCCACAGTCAGGAGGGAGGTCAAACAAAATAGAGATATGTCATACCGACATACCTCTCTCTCTCCTGACTCCTTCTTCAAGAGCAGCAGATCTCTCTCTCTCTGTCTCTCTCTTTCTCTCTGTCTCTCTCTCTCTCTCTCTCTCTCTCTGTGTGTATACGTCAACAGAACACCTCTCCTGTTGTAAATGTCAGAGGTGCTCTACACGTGGAAACAACTCCCTCTGACTATCCAGGCTTCACTCCCCTCTGCTCTCTCTCTCGCTCTCTCTCTCTCTTTTTCTCCTCTCCTCTCTCACCCACTCTATCTCTGTCTCGGTTTCCGTCTCTCCTCCCTACAGCATCTTGGCACCGCTATAAGAGTGTCCTCTCCACTGGACTGTTCAATCAAAGGTTTAACTCCCCACTGAAAGACTAAGGGCCGTCCCAAATGGCAACCTACCCCTATACAGCGCACTAGTTTAGACCAGGGCCCATGGTGCACTATATAGGGAATAGGGTGCCAATTGAGACGTAGACTCATATTCCGAATCCCATCTTTCCCAGAAACCGTTTGTTGGAGTCGGGGCCCGCCGCTAAGGAGTTCTGGCTGGATGTTTTGGACGTAAACAAGCTCAATGAAACAGGAAGCACATCATCACAGCAAACCCTCCTCGTCCTGTCTTAAAGCCACAAAGCAGCAGCTCCGCTAAGAGAAACAATATCATCAACAGAAGGAAACTTTGGTGCCTTTTCTGCACCTTTTTTTTTGTTGTTGTTGCTCTTAATGTTGTTGTTTTTTAATTTAAATGTTCCTTCAGAGACAGCAGATTCCAAACAGAGGGCCAGTCGGACCAGATCGTTCCTTCATGACATCATCTGAGGGTGTCTATAGATATCTGAGGGCAGGTGTCCCGCCCAGTCACAGTACTGTCTCTCTCTCTCTGTCTGTCTGTCTCTGTGTCAAACATAGTCAGCACCGGGAGCCTCGATGCTCATCCTCCTTCTCCAGCCTGATAGACAGCATGGGCTCCATTGGAGGTGCGGAGGGTCCTGCCAGCCCCAACCCAGACAGAGGCCCTCTGTTGGGGTAGTGGGTCGACATAACCCCCCCAGGCCCGGAATAGTGGTTGTGGTTAGGCCCGGGGCCGTAGTGAGAGCTGTGGTAGTGGGCACTCTGGTAGGACACTGAGTGCTGGCTGTTCTTCTTGGCTGCTAGTTGATAGCGGTGACAACAGAGAACCACGACCAGAGTGAATGATGCCAGGAGCAACAGAGCCCCAACGCCGGCCATTACATAATACCAGAAGGGGGGGATGGGCTGCACTGACACCTCTGTGTCTACTGTGGGCTCACTGGCACCAGGAAGAGCTCCCCCTGGTGGTAGAGCAGAGACACACAGAGTAGTTGGCTTGGGAGGCAGAGATGAAGGCAGGGCAGGCATGCAGCAAAGTGCAGACCTTTCTGTCTTTTAATAAGGCACAATATATAGATTTATTTGTGTATTTAAAAATTAATAATTTTTACAAACAAAACAGACATGTACTGAACATAGACAAGCAGAGGCTCATGCTTCTGCCATTGCTGAGGTTGGACCTTGTTTGATAAAATGCATTGCAAAGCCAGGTTTATGCAGCTATACTTTTGGACATTATCAATCGTTCCTCGTGGAGAGCAGCAAGCAGGTTTTATATGGCAGGTTGGGACTATGACATAACCTGAGGAATAGTTCATCAATTATATAGCCTGAGGAATAGGTAGTCCATTATATAGCCTGAGGAATAGGTAATCCATTATATAGCCTGAGGAATAGGTAATCCATTATATAGCCTGATGAATAGGTAGTCCATTATATAGCCTGAGGAATAGTTAATCCATTATATAGCCTGAGGAATAGGTAATCCATTATATAGCCTGAGGAATAGGTAGTCCATTATATAGCCTGAGGAATAGTTAATCCATTATATAGCCTGAGGAATAGGTAGTCCATTATATAGCCTGAGGAATAGTTAATCCATTATATAGCCTGAGGAATAGTTAATCCATTATATAGCCTGAGGAATAGGTAGTCCATTATATAGCCTGAGGAATAGTTAATCCATTATATAGCCTGATGAATAGGTACTCCATTATATAGCCTGAGGAATAGGTAATCCATTATATAGCCTGAGGAATAGGTAATCCATTATATAGCCTGATTAGAGGTATTTCAGGTGTTATCACAGATCATAGCTTTGATTAGAGGTATTTCAGGTGTTATCACAGATCATAGCTTTGAGTTGAGGTATTTCAGGTGTTATCACAGATCATAGCTTTGAGTTGAGGTATTTCAGGTGTTATCACAGATCTTAACTTTGATTAGAGGTATTTCAGGTGTTATCACAGATCATAGCTGTGATTAGAGGTATTTCAGGTGTTATCACAGATCATAGCTGTGATTAGAGGTATTTCAGGTGTTATCACAGATCTTAACTTTGATTTGAACGCTCTAGTCTGAGAGTGCACTGTTTGAATCTAAGATAGTGCCCCTTTAGAGAGACAGCTTTCCAGGAACATATTTGACCTCAACTCAGCTGTCTGCCTAATGAAAGACAAGAAAGATAGGAGGGAGATAGTCAACTCTACTGTCTCGGAGAGAACAGGAGGGAGATAGATAGCTCTACTGTCTATTACAGAACAGGAGGGCGATAGTTAGCTCTACTGTCTGGGAGAGAACAGGAGGGAGATCGTTAGCTCTACTGTCTGGGAGAGAACAGGAGGGAGAGAGTTAGCTCTACTGTCTATTACAGAACAGGAGGGAGATAGTTAGCTCTACTGTCTCGGAGAGAACAGGAGGGAGAGAGTTAGCTCTACTGTCTATTACAGAACAGGAGGGAGATAGTTAGCTCTACTGTCTGGGAGCGAACAGGAGGGAGATAGATAGCTCTACTGTCTATTACAGAACAGGAGGGAGATAGATAGCTATACTGTCTGGGAGAGAACAGAAGGGAGATAGTTAGCTCTACTGTCTAGGAGAGAACAGGAGGGAGAGAGTTAGCTCTACTGTCTGGAAGAGAACAGGAGGGAGAGTTAGCTCTACTGTCTATTACAGAACAGGAGGGAGATAGTTAGCTCTACTGTCTGGGAGAGAACAGGAGGGAGAGAGTTAGCTCTACTGTCTAGGAGAGAACAGGAGGGAGAGAGTTAGCTCTACTGTCTATTACAGAACAGGAGGGAGATAGTTAGCTCTACTGTCTGGAAGAGAGTAGGAGGGAGATAGTTAGCTCTACTGTCTGGGAGAGAACAGAAGGGAGATAGTTAGCTCTACTGTCTGGGAGAGAACAGGAGGGAGATCGTTAGCTCTACTGTCTGGGAGAGAACAGGAGGGAGAGAGTTAGCTCTACTGTCTATTACAGAACAGGAGGGAGATAGATAGCTCTACTGTCTATTACAGAACAGGAGGGAGATAGATAGCTCTACTGTCTGGGAGAGAACAGAAGGGAGATAGTTAGCTCTACTGTCTGGGAGAGAACAGGAGGGAGATAGCTAGCTCTACTGTCTGGGAGAGAACAGGAGGGAGAGAGTTAGCTCTACTGTCTATTACAGAACAGGAGGGAGAGAGTTAGCTCTACTGTCTGGGAGAGAACAGGAGGGAGAGAGTTAGCTCTACTGTCTAGGAGAGAACAGGAGGGAGAGACTTAGCTCTACTGTCTATTACAGAACAGGAGGGAGATAGTTAGCTCTACTGTCTGGAAGAGAGTAGGAGGGAGATAGTTAGCTCTACTGTCTAGGAGAGAACAGAAGGGAGATATTTAGCTCTACTGTCTGGGAGAGAACAGGAGGGAGATATTTAGCTCTACTGTCTGGGAGGGAACAAGATGGAGATATTTAGCTCTACTGTTTGGGAGGGAACAGGAGGGAGATGGATCTGGGAGTGAATTCTAAGTGGTCATTTTCAGACAAGATTTCCCTGTTCTGTTTTCTTACATGAATGGTTGTCTGCCAGTCTCGTCTGCCTCAAGCCAAACATCTCCAAGGAAACCACCCCAACACCCCGACAGCCAAATACACGGATCAAGAGTGCCCATCTCTCACTCATCTACCCACCACAGACTAGCACACAGTTTGCTTCCCAAATGGAATGCACCGCTGTTGACCCGAGCCCTGTTGACCCGAGCCCTGTTGACCCGAGCCCTGTTGACCCGAGCCCTGTTGACTCGAGCCCTTTTGGTCCAAAAAAATGGTGTGCCATTTGTGACTAAACCTACAGCCATCCAAGAGAGAAAATCAAGCAAAATCCTGCCAATCTCCTCCTCCTCCTCCCTCCTCTATAACCCCTTACTCTCCTCTCCTCTCCTCTCCTCTCGTATACTCTCATTTCCTCTCCTCTCCTCTAACTTACTCTACCCTCCTCTACTCTCCTCTCCTCTATCCTCCTCTCCTCTACCATCCTCTCCTCTACCCTCCTCTCCTCTACTCTACTCTCCTCTCCTCTACTCTACCCTCCTCTCCTCTACCCTCCTCTCCTCTACCCTCCTCTCCTCTCCTCTACCATCCTCTCCTCTACCCTCCCCTCCCCTCCTCTCCTCTCCTCTCCTCTCCTCTCCCCTCCTCTTCTCTACCCTCCTGTACTCTACCCTCCTCTCCTCTACTCTACCCTTCTCTCCTCTACCCTCCACTCCTCCAACCTCCTCTACCCTCCTCTCCTCTACCTCCTCTCCTCTACCTCCTCTCCTCTCCTCTATATCCCTCTCCTCTCCTCTCCTCTCCTCTACCCTTCTCTAATCTACCCTCCTCTCCGATACTCTCCTCTCCTCTCCTTTCCTCTCCTCTCCTTTTCCCTCCTCTACTCTACCCTCCTCTCCTCTACCCTCCTCTCCTCTCCTCTACCTTCCTCTCCTCTCCTCTACCCTCCTCTCCTCTACCCTCCTCTCCTCTCCTCTCCTCTACCCTCCTCTCCTCTACCCTCCTCTACCCTCCTCTCCTCTACCCTCCTCTCCTCTACCCTCCTCTCCACGCCTCTACCCTCCTCTACCCTCCTCTACTCTACCCTCCTCTCCTCTCCTCTATCCTCCTCTACTCTACCCTCCTCTACTCTACCCTCCACTCCTCCAACCTCCTCTACCCTCCTCTCCTCTACCCTCCTCTCCTCTACCCTACTCTACTCTACCCTCCTCTCCTCTACCCTCCTCTCCTCTCCTCTCCTCTCCTCTCCTCTCCTCTCCTCTACCCTTCTCTAATCTACCCTCCTCTCCGATACCCTCCTCTCCTCTCCTCTCCTCTCCTCTCCTCTCCTCTCCCCTCCTCTCCTCTCTCTACCCTACTCTCCCCCTCCTCTCCTCTACCCTCCTCTCCTCTACCCTCCTCTACCCTCCTCTCCTCTACCCTCCTCTTCTCTCCTTCTCTTCTACCCACCTCTACCCTCCTCTCCTCTACCCTCCTCTACCCTCCTCTCCTCTCCTCTCCTCTACCCTCCTCTCCTCTCCTCTACCTTCCTCTACTCTACCCTCCTCTCCTCCACCCTCCTCTCCTCTACTCTACCCTCCTCTCCTCTACTCTACCCTCCTCTCCTCTAATCTCCTCTCCTCTACCCTCCTCTCCTCTACCCTCCTCTCCTCTACCCTCCTCTACTCTCCTCTACCCTCCTCTCCTCTACCCTCCTCTACTCTCCTCTACCCTCCTCTCCTCTCCTCTCCTCTCCTCTCCTCTCCTCTCCTCTCCTCTCCTCTACCCTCCTCTCCTCTCCTCTCCTCTCCTCTACCCTCCTCTCCTCTACCTTCCTCTACTCTACCCTCCTCTCCTCCACCCTCCTCTCCTCTCCTCTACTCTACCCTCCTCTCCTCTACTCTACCCTCCTCTCCTCTACTCTCCTCTCCTCTACCCTCCTCTCCTCTACCCTCCTCTCCTCTACTCTCCTCTACCCTCCTCTCCTCTCCCCTTCTCTCCTATCCTCTACCCTCCTCTCCTCTACTCTCCTCTCCTCTCCTTTACCCTTCTCTCCTCTACCCTCTTCTCCTCTCCTCTACTCTACTCTCCTCTCCTCTCCCATCCTCTCCTTTACTCTACCCTCCTCTACCCTCCTCTACTTTCCTCTACTCTCTTCTACTCTAATCTCATCTCCTCTAATCTCCTCTACCTCAGTAGAGTAGAGTTCAGCAGAGTTGTGTACAGTAGAGTGGAGTACAGTACGGTAGAGTAGGATAGAGTACAGTAGAGTACAGTAGATATCAATACTGTAGAGTAGAGTAGAGTAGAGTAGAGTAGAGTAGAGTACAGTACAGTACAGTAGAGTACCGTACAGTACAGTACAGTACAGTACAGTAGAGTACAGTACAGTAGAGTACAGTACAGTACAGTACAGTACAGTAGAGTACAGTAGAGTACAGTACAGTACAGTACAGTAGAGTACAGTAGAGTTGATAGAGTACAGTAGAGTAGATTACAGTACAGTAGAGTAGAGTACAGTACAGTAGAGAACAGTAGAGTTGATAGAGTACAGTAGAGTAGATTACAGTACAGTAGAGTAGATTACAGTACAGTAGAGAACAGAAGAGTACAGTAGAGTGTTGTACAGTACAGGACAGTGCAGTAGAATAGAGTGGAGTACAGTACAGTAGAGAACAGTAGAGTTGATAGAGTACAGTAGAGTAGATTACAGTACAGTAGAGTAGATTACAGTACAGTAGAGAACAGAAGAGTACAGTAGAGTGTTGTACAGTACAGGACAGTGCAGTAGAATAGAGTGGAGTACAGTACAGTGCCGTAGAATAGAGTACAGTGCAGTACAGTAGAGTACAGTGCAGTAGAATAGAGTACAGTACAGTACAGCACAGTGCAGTACAATAGAGTAGAGTACAGTACAGTAGAATAGAGTACAGTACCTATAGCTGTACATACCCTAGCCTTCCAGTAGAGACAGCTGTACATACCCTAGTCTTCCAGTACCTACAGCTGTACATACCCTAGCCTTCCAGTAGAGACAGCTGTACATACCCTATCCTCCAGTAGAGACAGCTGTACATACCCTAGCCTTCCAGTAGAGACAGCTGTACATACCCTAGTCTTCCAGTACCTACAGCTGTACATACCCTAGCCTTCCAGTAGAGACAGCTGTACATACCCTATCCTCCAGTAGAGACAGCTGTACATACCCTAGCCTTCCAGTAGAGACAGCTGCACATACCCCAGTCTTCCAGTACCTACAGCTGTACATACCCTAGTCTTCCAGTAGAGACAGCTGTACATACCCTAGTCTTCCAGTACCTACAGCTGTACATACCCTAGCCTTCCAGTAGAGACAGCTGTACATACCCTAGCCTTCCAGTAGAGACAGCTGCACATACCCCAGTCTTCCAGCACCTACAGCTGTACATACCCTAGTCTTCCAGTAGAGACAGCTGTACATACCCTAGTCTTCCAGTACCTACAGCTGTACATACCCTAGCCTTCCAGTAGAGACAGCTGTACATACCCTAGCCTTCCAGTAGAGACAGCTGTACATACCCTAGCCTTCCAGTACCTACAGCTGTACATACCCCAGTCTTCCAGTACCGACAGCTGTACATACCCTAGTCTTCCAGTACCTACAGCTGTACATACCCTAGCCTTCCAGTAGAGACAGCTGTACATACCCTAGCCTTCCAGTAGAGACAGCTGTAAATACCCTAGCCTTCCAGTAGAGACAGCTGTACATACCCCAGTCTTCCAGTACCTACAGCTGCACATACCCTAGCCTTCCAGTACCTACAGCTGTACATACCCTAGCCTTCCAGTAGAGACAGCTGTACATACCCTAACCTTCCAGTACCTACAGCTGTACATATCCTAGCCTTCCAGTAGAGACAGCTGTACATACCCTAGCCTTCCAGTAGAGACAGCTGTACATACCCTATCCTCCAGTAGAGACAGCTGTACATGCCCTAGTCTTCCAGTACCTACAGATGTACATACCCTAGTCTTCCAGTACCTACAGCTGTTCATACCCTAGTCTTCCAGTAGAGACAGCTGTACATACCCTAGCCTTCCAGTAGAGACAGCTGTAGATACCCTAGCCTTCCAGTACCTACAGCTGTACATACAGCGGCAGGGTAGCCTAGTGGTTAGAGCGTTGGACTAGTAACCGGAAGGTTGTGAGTTCAAACCCCCGAGCTGACAAGGTACAAATCTGTCGTTCTGCCCCTGAACAGGCAGTTAACCCACTGTTCCCAGGCCGTCATTGAAAATAAGAATTTGTTCTTAACTGACTTGCCTGGTTAAATAAAGGTAAAATAAAAAAAATAAATAAATAAACATACCCTAGCCTTCCAGTACCTACAGCTGTACATACCCTAGCCTTCCAGTACCTACAGCTGTACATACCCTAGCCTTCCAGTAGAGACAGCTGTACATACCCTAACCTTCCAGTACCTACAGCTGTACATACCCTAGCCTTCCAGTAGAGACAGCTGTACATACCCTAGCCTTCCAGTACCTACAGCTGTACATACCCTAGCCTTCCAGTACCTACAGCTGTAAATACCCTAGCCTTCCAGTAGAGACAGCTGTACATACCCTAGCCTTCCAGTAGAGACAACTGTACATACCCTAGCCTTCCAGTACCTACAGCTGTAAATACCCTAGCCTTCCAGTAGAGACAGCTGTACATACCCTAGCCTTCCAGTAGAGACAGCTGTACATACCCTAGCCTTCCAGTACCTACAGCTGTACATACCCTAGCCTTCCAGTAGAGACAGCTGTACATACCCTAGCCTTCCAGTAGAGACAGCTGTACATACCCTAGCCTTCCAGTACCTACAGCTGTACATACCCTAGCCTTCCAGTAGAGACAGCTGTACATACCCTAGCCTTCCAGTAGAGACAGCTGTACATACCCTAGCCTTCCAGTACCTACAGCTGTACATACCCTAGCCTTCCAGTAGAGACAGCTGTACATACCCTAGCCTTCCAGTAGAGACATCTGTACATACCCTAGCCTTCCAGTACCTACAGCTGTACATACCCTAGCCTTCCAGTAGAGACAGCTGTACATACCCTAGCCTTCCAGTACCTACAGCTGTAAATACCCTAGCCTTCCAGTAGAGACAGCTGTACATACCCTAGCCTTCCAGTAGAGACAGCTGTACATACCCTAGCCTTCCAGTAGAGACAGCTGTACATACCCTAGCCTTCCAGTAGAGACATCTGTACATACCCTAGCCTTCCAGTAGAGACAGCTGTACATACCCTAGCCTTCCAGTACCTACAGCTGTAAATACCCTAGCCTTCCAGTAGAGACAGCTGTACATACCCTAGCCTTCCAGTAGAGACAGCTGTACATACCCTAGCCTTCCAGTAGAGACAGCTGTACATACCCTAGCCTTCCAGTAGAGACATCTGTACATACCCTAGACACCTGGTACATACAAAACCCTAATGCACATGAGGGCACTACCTTCTCTGAGTTTGTACACAGATATAATGGAACAACAAATATGTCACAGTACTGAAAATATAAAATATTCAAAACATTAGCATGTGATGTTTCTTTAAGACTCTGTTCACCTGTATATAATATGTAGAGACAACAACATAACGGGACATAACGGGACGGATGCTTGACCTCAGACATGCACGCAGGGACACATGCTCTGATCATAACGCTGGGATGCATTATGCTGGTAACAGTAGCGTCCCGATTCCCACCGATATAATAACCTCGGGAACAAGTTCAATACCAACAAACTGAAAACCCGGAAGCAATTTCTCCTCTGTTTCCTTATACCTAAACAAGATTCAGATGCAGTTTTGGAACAGCATAGTCATCAGTTTAAGACTTAGAATGGAATTGAATCACATAATAGAATCAGGTAAATCAGTGTTTATGGACCGGTGCCGTAACTGCAAGCTGGGTCGGAGCGACAAGCAGGAAGCAACACATATTCATACAGGAAGTAGACGAACGTTCGCACAGGAAACAGGAAGTAGTCAAAGATAACAAGGCCAACTCACCAGTCATGTCAGGAGGGAATGCAGCGAAGGGTTCTGAAAGAAAGAGAAGGACTAAATTGTATTAAAAAGGCAATGGCATTCTGATCAACATACTACAGCAGACTGAGAGGAAGGTAAGACTGAGAGAGGAAGGTAAGACTGAGAGAGGAAGGTAAGACAGAGAGGAAGGTAAGACTGAGAGGAAGGTGAGACTGAGAGAGGAAGGTGAGATAGAGAGGAAAGTAAGACTGAGAGGAAGGTGAGACTGAGAGAGAAAGGTGAGACTGAGAGAGGAAAGTGTGGCAGAGAAGAAGGTAAAACTGAGAGGAAGGTGAGAATGAGAGAGGAAGTGAGACTGAGAGGAAGGTGAGACTGAGAGGAAGGTGAGACTGAGAGGGGAAGGTGAGACTGAGAGAAAGGTGAGACTGAGAAGAAGGTGAGACTGAGAGAGGAAGGTGAGACTGAGAGAGGAAGGTGAGACTGAGAGAGGAAGATGTGACAGAGAGCAAGGTGAGACTGAGAGGAAGGTGTGACTGAGAGGAAGGAAATACTGAGAGAGGAAGGTGAGATTGAGAGGAAGGTGAGGCTGAGAGAGGAAGGTGAGACTGAGAGGAAGGTAAGACTGAGAGGAAGGTGAGACTGAGAGAGGAAGGTGAGACTGAGGGGAGAGAGGAAGGTGAGACTGAAGGGAGAGAGGAAGGTGAGACTCAGGGGAGAGAGGAAGGTGAGACTGAGAGGAAGGTGAGACTGAGAGAGGAAGGAGGGACTGAGAGAGGAAGGTGAGACTGAGAGGAAGGTAAGACTGAGAGAGGAAGGTGAGACTGAGAGGAAGGTGAGACATAGGAAAGTGAGACTGAGAGGAAGGTGAGACTGACAGAGGAAGGTGAGACTGAGAGGAAGGTGAGACTAAGAGAGGAAGGTGAGACTGAGAGGAAGGTGAGAGAGAGAGGAAGGTGAGACTGAGAGAGGAAGGTAAGACAGAGAGAGGGAGGTGAGACTGAGAGAGGAAGGTGAGACTGAGAGAGGAAGGTGAGACTGGGAGGAAGGTGAGACTGAGAGAAGAAAGGTGAGACTGAGAAGAAGGTAAGATTGAGAGGTAGGTGAGACAGAGAGGAAGGTGAGACTGAGAGGAAGGTGAGACTGAGAGGAAGGTGAGACTGAGAGAGGAAGGTGAGACTGAGAGAGGAAGGTGAGACTGAGAAGAAGGTAAGATTGAGAGGTAGGTGAGACAGAGAGGAAGGTGAGACTGAGAGGAAGGTGAGACAGAGAGGAAGGTGAGACAGAGAGGAAGGTGAGACAGAGAGGAAGGTAAGACTGAGAGGATGGTGAGACTGAGAGGAAGGTGAGACTGAGAGGAAGGTGAGACTGAGAGAGGAAGGTGAGACTGAGGGGAGAGAGGTAGGTGAGACTGAAGGGAGAGAGGAAGGTGAGACTCAGGGGAGAGAGGAAGGTGAGACTGAGAGGAAGGTGAGACTGAGAGAGGAAGGAGGGACTGAGAGAGGAAGGTGAGACTGAGAGGAAGGTAAGACTGAGAGAGGAAGGTGAGACTGAGAGGAAGGTGAGACATAGGAAAGTGAGACTGAGAGGAAGGTGAGACTGACAGAGGAAGGTGAGACTGAGAGGAAGGTGAGACTAAGAGAGGAAGGTGAGACTGAGAGGAAGGTGAGAGAGAGAGGAAGGTGAGACTGAGAGAGGAAGGTAAGACAGAGAGAGGGAGGTGAGACTGAGAGAGGAAGGTGAGACTGAGAGAGGAAGGTGAGACTGAGAGGAAGGTGAGACTGAGAGAAGAAAGGTGAGACTGAGAAGAAGGTAAGATTGAGAGGTAGGTGAGACAGAGAGGAAGGTGAGACTGAGAGGAAGGTGAGACTGAGAGGAAGGTGAGACTGAGAGAGGAAGGTGAGACTGAGAGAGGAAGGTGAGACTGAGAAGAAGGTAAGATTGAGAGGTAGGTGAGACAGAGAGGAAGGTGAGACTGAGAGGAAGGTGAGACAGAGAGGAAGGTGAGACAGAGAGGAAGGTGAGACTGAGAGGATGGTGAGACTGAGAGGAAGGTGAGACTGAGAGGAAGGTGTGACTGAGAGGGGAAGGTGAGACTGAGAGAGGAAGGTGAGACTGAGAGAGGAAGGTGAGACTGAGAGGAAGGTGAGACTGAGAGGATGGTGAGACAGAGAGGAAGGTAAGACAGAGAGAGGAAGGTAAGACTGAGAGAGGAAGGTGAGAGAGAGAGGAAGGTGAGACTGAGAGGAAGGTGAGACAGAGAGGAAGGTGAGACAGAGAGGAAGGTGTGACTGAGAGGATGGTGAGACTGAGAGGAAGGTGAGACTGAGAGGAAGGTGAGACTGAGAGGATGGTGAGACTGAGAGGAAGGTGAGACTGAGAGGAAGGTGAGATTGAGAGGAAGGTGAGGCAGAGAGGAATGTGAGACAGAGAGGAAGGTGAGACAGAGAGGAAGGTGAGACAGAGAGGAAGGTGAGACTGAGAGGATGGTGAGACTGAGAGGAAGGTGAGGCTGAGAGGAAGGTGAGACAGAGAGGATGGTGAGACAGAGAGGAAGGTAAGACAGAGTGAGGAAGGTAAGACTGAGAGAGGAAGGTGAGACAGAGAGGAAGGTGAGACTGAGAGGAAGGTGAGACAGAGAGGAAGGTGAGACAGAGAGGAAGGTGAGACTGAGAGGATGGTGAGACTGAGAGGAAGGTGAGACTGAGAGGAAGGTGAGACTGAGAGGAAGGTGAGACTGAGAGGAAGGTAAAGACTGAGACAGGAAGTTGAGACTGAGAGAGGAAGGTGAGACTGAGAGAGGAAGGTGAGACTGAGAGAGGAAGGTGAGACTGAGAGGATGGTAAGACTGAGAGAGGAAGGTGAGACTGAGAGAGGAAGGTAAGACTGAGAGAGGAAGGTAAGACTGAGAGAGGAAGGTGAGACTGAGAGGAAGTTGAGACTGGGAGAGGAAGGTGAGACTGAGAGAGGAAGGTGAGACTGAGAGGAAGGTAAGACACTGAGAGAGGAAGGTGAGACTGAGAGAGGAAGGTGAGACTGAGAGGAAGGTGAGACTGAGAGAGGAAGGTGAGACTGAGAGGAAGGTGAGACTGAGAGGATGGTGAGACTGAGAGGAAGGTGAGACAGAGAGGAAGGTGAGATTGAGAGGAAGGTGAGGCAGAGAGGAATGTGAGACAGAGAGGAAGGTGAGACAGAGAGGAAGGTGAGACAGAGAGGAAGGTGAGACTGAGAGGATGGTGAGACTGAGAGGAAGGTGAGGCTGAGAGGAAGGTGAGACAGAGAGGATGGTGAGACAGAGAGGAAGGTAAGACAGAGTGAGGAAGGTAAGACTGAGAGAGGAAGGTGAGACAGAGAGGAAGGTGAGACTGAGAGGAAGGTGAGACAGAGAGGAAGGTGAGACAGAGAGGAAGGTGAGACTGAGAGGATGGTGAGACTGAGAGGAAGGTGAGACTGAGAGGAAGGTGAGACTGAGAGGAAGGTGAGACTGAGAGGAAGGTAAAGACTGAGACAGGAAGTTGAGACTGAGAGAGGAAGGTGAGACTGAGAGAGGAAGGTGAGACTGAGAGAGGAAGGTGAGACTGAGAGGATGGTAAGACTGAGAGAGGAAGGTGAGACTGAGAGAGGAAGGTGAGACTGAGAGAGGAAGGTAAGACTGAGAGAGGAAGGTGAGACTGAGAGGAAGTTGAGACTGGGAGAGGAAGGTGAGACTGAGAGAGGAAGGTGAGACTGAGAGGAAGGTAAGACACTGAGAGAGGAAGGTGAGACTGAGAGAGGAAGGTGAGACTGAGAGGAAGGTGAGACTGAGAGAGGAAGGTGAGACTGAGAGGAAGGTGAGACTGAGAGAGGAAGGTGAGACTGAGAGAGAAAGGTGAGACTGAGAGAGGAAGGTGAGACTGAGAGGAAGTTGAGACTGGGAGAGGAAGGTGAGACTGAGAGAGGAAGGTGAGACTGAGAGAGGAAGGTTTGACTGAGAGGAAGGTAAGACTGAGAGAGGAAGGTGAGACTGAGAGGAAGGTGAGACTGAGAGGAAGGTGAGACTGAGAGAGGAAGGTAAGACAGAGAGAGGTAGGTGAGACTGAGAGAGGAAGGTGAGACTGAGAGAGGAAGGTTTGACTGAGAGGAAGGTAAGACTGAGAGAGGAAGGTGAGACTGAGAGGAAGGAGAGACAGAGAGGAAGGTGGGACTGAGAGGAAGGTGAGACTGAGAGAGGAAGGTGAGACTGAGAGAGGAAGGTGAGACAGAGAGGAAGGTGAGACTGAGAGGAAGGTGAGATTGAGAGGAAGGTGAGACAGAGAGGAATGTGAGACAGAGAGGAAGGTGAGACTGAGAGGAAGGTGAGACAGAGAGGAAGGTGAGACAGAGAGGAAGGTGAGACTGAGAGGATGGTGAGACTGAGAGGAAGGTGAGACAGAGAGAGGAAGGTGAGACTGAGAGAGGAAGGTGAGACTGAGAGAGGAAGGTGAAACTGAGACAGGAAGTTGAGACTGAGAAGATGGTGACTAGCCCCAGTAGTTTGAATGTGAGACTGAGAGGAGAGAGCGAAGAGAGAACTGAGATTTGCAGCTGTTTATTGGCTGCTGAGGGAGAGGAGGAGGGGAGAGGAGGAGGAGGAGGATGGGGAGAGGAGGAGGAGGGGAGAGGAGGAGGAGGAGGAGGGGGAGAGGAGGTGGAGGAGGAGGGGGAGAGGAGGAGGAGGAGGAGGGGGAGAGGAGGAGGAGAGGAGGAGGAGGTGGAGGGGGAGAGGAGGAGGGGAGAGGAGGAGGAGGTGGAGGGGGAGAGGAGGAGGAGGAGGGGGAGAGGAGGAGGAGGAGGAGGAGGGGGAGAGGAGGAGGAGGAGGATGGGGAGAGGAGGAGGAGGAGGAGGGGAGAGGAGGAGGAGGAGGAGGGGGAGAGGAGGAGGAGGAGGAGAGGAGGCGGAGGTGGAGGGGGAGAGGTGGAGGAGGAGGGGAGAGGAGGAGGAGGAGGAGGGGGAGAGGAGGAGGAGGAGGAGGGGGAGAGGAGGAGGATGGGGAGAGGAGGGGAGGAGGAGGGGAGATGAGGAGGAGGAGGAGGGGGAGAGGAGGAGGAGGAGGAGAGGAGGAGGAGGTGGAGGGGGAGAGGAGGAGGGGAGAGGAGGAGGAGGAGGAGGGGGAGAGGAGGAGGAGGAGGGGGAGAGGAGGAGGAGGAGGGGAGAGGAGGAGGAGGAGGGGGAGAGGAGGAGGAGGAGGGGGAGAGGAGGAGGAGGATGGGGAGAGGAGGAGGAGGAGGAGGGGAGAGGAGGAGGAGGAGGAGGGGGAGAGGAGGAGGAGGAGGAGGAGAGGAGGAGGAGGTGGAGGGGGAGAGGAGGAGGAGGAGGGGAGAGGAGGAGGAGGAGGGGGAGAGAAGGAGGAGGAGGATGGGGAGAGGAGGAGGAGGAGGGAGAGAGGAGGAGGAGGAGGAGGGAGAGAGGAGGAGGAGGAGGAGGGGGAGAGGAGGAGGAGGAGGGAGAGAGGAGGAGGAGGAGGAGGGAGGAGGAGGAGGAGAAGGAGGGGGAGAGGAGGAGGAGGAGGAGGGAGAGAGGAGGAGGAGGAGGGGGAGAGGAGGAGGAGGAGGAGAGGAGGTCTGATGGAACATATCATAATGCTTATTTAGAACGAGGGTGGATCTGTGGAATGAATGGGTGGATTACTGAGACAATTAACCAGAGCAGCAGACACAGGCGGGTTGGTATCTCTTGGCAGGCAGGACTGGGCTGACGTTGTGTTGCAATAGATGAACTGTGTCTGAGAGGTAGTCTAGTCTACTGTACTGTGTCTGAGAAGGAGGTAGTCTAGCCTACTGTACTGTGTCTGAGAGGGAGTCTAGTCTACTGTACTGTGTCTGAGAGGTAGTCTAGTCTACTGTACTGTGTCTGAGAGGGAGGTAGTCTAGTCTACTGCACTGTGTCTGAGAGGTAGTCTAGTCTACTGTACTGTGTCTGAGAGGTTGTCTAGTCTACTGCACTGTGTCTGAGAGGTAGTCTAGTCTACTGTACTGTGTCTGAGAGGGAGGTGGTCTAGTCTACTGCACTGTGTCTGAGAGGTAGTCTAGTCTACTGTACTGTGTCTGAGAAGGAGGTAGTCTAGCCTACTGTACTGTGTCTGAGAGGGAGTCTAGTCTACTGTACTGTGTCTGAGAGGTAGTCTAGTCTACTGTACTGTGTCTGAGAGGGAGGTAGTCTAGTCTTCTATACTGTGTCTGAGAGGTAGTCTAGTCTACTGCACTGTGTCTGAGAGGTAGTCTAGTCTACTGTACTGTGTCTGAGAGGGAGGTAGTCTAGCCTACTGTACTGTGTCTGAGAGGGAGGTAGTCTAGTCTTCTGTACTGTGTCTGAGAGGTAGTCTAGTCTACTGTACTGTGTCTGAGAGGTAGTCTAGTCTACTGTACTGTGTCTGAGAGGGAGTCTAGTAATTCCCTCTGATGACAGTGGAAGACTGTGTTAACCAAGAAGAGAGAAGAGGGAGAACGATGTCATTAAATATAGATTAGAATCATAGTGTAGGCGCATGGCCTACTTTCATGGTTTTGTGAACGAGAACATTTAAACAATTTTTCTTCTCTCTTTTTTTCCCCTTTTTTGTGAACTTGACCTTGGGACCATGTAGAGAGATGCAGAGCCAGAAAGAAAGAGAGGCCCCTTTAATGAATGAGTTGGTAGAGCATAGTGCCTGCAATGCCAGGGTTGTGGGTTCGAGGGGGGGGGGGGGGGGGGGGGGGGGGGGACGGACATGAACATGAATGAGAGGGTATGACTGAAGAGGGAGGGTGTGTGTCTGTTAACCCGGGGACGGTTTGCAGCCTCATGTAACTGGTGGGAATCAGTCTCCTGCTCGCCAAGGTCAAAACAGACGTGAGGATGCGCTTACTTACGGGTGCACTGTTCCAGCTCAGTACTGGAGCTCATGTGGATGTTGTCGATCCAGATGTGTCCTCGGTTGCTGTGCTCAAAGAAGCCCTCAATCACCACCTTGACGGACAGAAAAGAAGATTACAGACTTCATTATTATCTCTGTGAAATAAATGACCTGTCACTAATCAAGAACGCTAGTACTATGGTCTGTGGGTTCGGTCTGTGTACCTGGTACTCTTTGGGTGACTGGGGCAGGATGGTGCGACCCTCCTTCCACACGGACCCCTGGTCTCCTCTGAGGGCCCAGAGCAGAGTCTCCTCCCGGTCGTTGTCTCTGATGAGGATCCTGAGGGACCCCAGGCCCTGGTTCTCGGGCCCCTGGAGCTGGTAGTTGAAGAGCAGGCACAGCGGCCCTCTCTCAGGCCCCACAGCGGGGCTTACCAGACGGGCTCGCTGCCTTTCTGTCCTGGGGCTGGCCTCGATGTGGAGGAAGTTACCCACATCTGAAGGACAGGAACACAGAGAAATCAGAGTTAGACAATATAGAGTGTCCCCTAGCTACCAATACAATATGGAGTGTCCCCTAGCTATCAATGCAATATGGAGTGTCCCCTAGCCATCAATACAGTAGGGAGTGTCCCTTAATCATCAATACAGTATGGAATGTCCCCTTGCCATCAATACAGTAGGGAGTGTCCCCTTGCCATCAATACAGTAGGGAGTGTCCCCTAATCATCAATACAGTAGGGAGTGTCCCCTTGCCATCAATACAGTAGGGAGTGTCCCCTTGCCATCAATACAGTAGGGAGTGTCCCCTTGCCATCAATACAGTAGGGAGTGTCCCCTTGCTTGGCTGATGCTTGGCTATGAAAAGCCAACTGGCATTTTCTCCTGATGTACTAACCTGTTGTACCCTTTACAACCCTGCTGGTCATCTATGAACATGTGAACATCTTGGCCATGTTCTGTTATAATCTCCACCCGGCACAGCCCGAAGAGGACTGGCAACCCCACATAGCCTGGTTCCTCTCTAGGTTTATAATCTCCACCTGGCACAGCCAGAAGAGGACTGGCCATCCCTCAGAGCCTGGTTCCTCTCTCGGTTTCTTCCTAGGTTCCTGCCTTTCTAGGGAGTTTTTCCTAGCCACCGTGCTTCTACACCTGCATTGCTTGCATTGCTTGTGGTTTTTAGGCTGGGTTTCTGTACAGCACTTTGAGATATCAGCTGATGTACGAAGGGCTTTATAAATACATTTGATTGATTGATTGATAGCCTGTCTTCTCTCAAGAACCGGGTCTGCCAACGACTGTGTCTCTTAATAACAAGGTTGTGCTCACTGTGTCTGTACATAGTCAATGGTTTTCTTAATGTCTGGTCAGTCAAAGTGGTCAGGTAACCTTTCACTGTGTGTTTGCTGTTTAGGTCTAGATTGCATTCTAATTTGATCTGTTTTTGAGCACCATTATTTTGGTCTTACTGAGATTTACTGTCAGGGCCCAGGTCTGTCAGGGCCCAAGTCTGTCAGGGCCCAGATTTGTCAGGGCCCAGGTGTGTCAGGGCCCAGGTCTGTCAGGGCCCAGGTCTGTCAGGGTCCAGGTCTGTCAGGGCCCAGGTCTGTCAGGTCCCAGGTCTGTCAGGGCCCAGGTCTGTCAGAATCTGTGCAGAAGATCTAGGTGCTGCTGTAGGCCCTCCTTGGTTGGAGACCTGAAGCACCAGATCATCAGCAAACAGTAGACATCTGACTTCTCTCTGTCTCTTCTTCTTCTTCTGTCTCTCTCTGTCTCTCTCTCTCTCTCTCTGTCTCTGTCTCTCTCCCTCTCTGTCTCTGTCTCTCTCTCTCTCTCTCTCTCTCTCTCTCTCTCTCTCTGTCTCTGTCTCTCTCTCTCTCACTCTCTCTCTCTCTCTCTCTCTCTGTCTCTCTCTCTCTCTCTCTCTCTCTCTCTCTCTCTCTCTCTGTCTCTCCCTCCTCTCTCTCTCTCTCTCTCTCTCTCTCTCTCTCTCTCTCTCCCTCCTCTCTCTCTCTCTCTCTCTCTCTCTCACACACACATCATTTTTCACAGCAGTTATAATCCTCTCAGCCATAGAGAAGAGCTGATTTATTGATATTATTTTACAGACGTTCTTTTCCAGTTAGATAAAACTTTGATGAATTAGAAACACATCCAGATGAATGAATTATAAATCAAGGTTGATGAGGAAGTAACTAACTATTTCTTCACAGTGACTGCGTCCCATATTGCACTCTATGTCCTACATAGTGCACTACTTTTGTCCAGGGGCCATAAGGGGTTATTTATAGAATAGGGAGCCATTTGGGAAACACAAAATAAAGTGTCTAAATTGCTCTTCTCTTTAATTAATACAGTCCAAACTTGTTTCTGTTTGATCCTGGGAAGGATAAATTAATTCTACTTCTTGTTGGTGTTCAGTCCCAAATGGCACCCTAGGGCCAATAAGGCTCTTGTCAAAAGTAGTGCACTATATACCGAACAGGGTGCTATTTGGGAAGTACACTTGATAGCTACATGCAGTACTACTTAGCATAAAGTGATCTGCCTGTGAGGGAGAACACACAGTGATCTGCCTGTGAGGGAGAACACACAGTGATCTGCCTGTGAGGTAACACACACAGTGATCTGCCTGTGAGGGAGAACACACAGTGATCTGCCTGTGAGGGAGATCACACAGTGATCTGCCTGTGAGGTAACACACACAGTGATCTGCCTGTGAGGGAGAACACACAGTGATCTGCCTGTGAGGTAACTCACACAGTGATCTGCCTGTGAGGTAACACACAGGGATCTGCCTGTGAGGTAACCCATAGTGATCTGCCTGTGAGGTAACACACAGGGATCTGCCTGTGAGGTAACACAGGCCATGTGTGCGCCTGCATGCGAGTGTCTGCCTTGTGTGTGTATCCTGAGCCGTAATGCACACCTTCCCCCTCAGAGGAGCTAGCTAGACTAATGCACTTGATTAAACAACGACTTCCTGTTATGTTACTGGGTTGGTAATTTCTTCTTCTTCTTCTCTCTCTCTGTGTGGTGAGCAGGAGGCCCCAAGCACACATTGGTGAATGTGAAGGTCAGACAGCATCACACGACGTGTGATGGGCGCTGGTCAAACATAAAAGGAAAAATGGGAGCCATTTTGGATACAGACAAGGTCAGCTAGTGTGTTGAGAAGCTGTGTGCATTCATAGTGCCCCAACGTGAAGTCACTTCCTGTTACAGCCTGGTGTGTTGAGAAGCTGTGTGCATTCATAGTGCCCCAACGTGAAGTCACTTCCTGTTACAGCCTGGTGTGTTGAGAAGCTGTGTGCATTCATAGTGCCCCAACGTGAAGTCACTTCCTGTTACAGCCTGGTGTGTTGAGAAGCTGTGTGCATTCATAGTGCCCCAACGTGAAGTCACTTCCTGTTACAGCCTGGTGTGTTGGGAGGCTGTGTGCATTCATAGTGCTCCAACGTGAAGTCACTTCCTGTTACAGCCTGGTGTGTTGGGAGGCTGTGTGCATTCATAGTGCTCCAACGTGAAGTCACTTCCTGTTACAGCCTGGTGTATTGGGAGGCTGTGTGCATTCATAGTGCTCCAACGTGAAGTCACTTCCTGTTACAGCCTGGTGTATTGGGAGGCTGTGTGCATTCATAGTGCTCCAACGTGAAGTCACTTCCTGTTACAGCCTGGTGTGTTGGGAGGCTGTGTGCATTCATAGTGCTCCAACGTGAAGTCACTTCCTGTTACAGCCTGGTGTATTGGGAGGCTGTGTGCATTCATAGTGCTCCAACGTGAAGTCACTTCCTGTTACAGCCTGGTGTATTGGGCGGCTGTGTGCATTCATAGTGCTCCAACGTGAAGTCACTTCCTGTTACAGCCTGGTGTATTGGGAGGCTGTGTGCATTCATAGTGCTCCAACGTGAAGTCACTTCCTGTTACAGCCTGGTGTATTGGGAGGCTGTGTGCATTCATAGTGCTCCAACGTGAAGTCACTTCCTGTTACAGCCTGGTGTATTGGGAGGCTGTGTGCATTCATAGTGCTCCAACGTGAAGTCACTTCCTGTTACAGCCTGGTGTATTGGGAGGCTGTGTGCATTCATAGTGCTCCAACGTGAAGTCTCCCTGTACAGCCTGGTGTGTTGGGCCTGAGAGAGAGAGAGTGCTGGATCAGCCGTCTAGCAGAGTGTCACGCCCTGGCCTTAGTTACCTTTGTTTTCTTTCTTATTTTGGTTAGGTCAGGGTGTGACATGCGGGATTTATGTGTTTTGTCTGGTCTAGGGTTTTTTGTATGTTTATGGGGCTGTTTCCTTTCTAGGTAGTTTGTAGGTCTATGGTTGCACAGATTTGTTCTCAATTAGAGGAAGCTGTCTATCGTTGTCTCTGATTGGGAACCATATTTAGGCAGCCATATTCTGTGTTTGTGTTTCCGTGTCTGTGTTTGTTTCACCACACAGGACTGTTTCGGTTTTCACATTTATTGTTTTGTATTTTGTAGTGTTCTCGTTTGTCGTCTATATTGAAGATGTTGAACACTAAACCACGCTGTATTTTGGTCCTCCTCTCCTTCAGCGGAAGAAAACCGTGACACAGAGCCGCCGTCTGTTAATTAAAATGCATTCCAGGTGACTACCTCATGAAGCTGGTTGAGAGAATGCCAAGAGTGTGCAAAGCTGTCATCAAGGCAAAGGATGGCTACTTTAGCGAATCTTAAATATAAAATGAAAATATAAGTTTATGATTTGTTTAACACTTTCTTGGTTACTACATGATTCCATATGTGTTATTTCGTAGTTTTGATGTCTTCGCTATTATTCTACAATGTAGAAAATAGTGAAAAAAATAAAGAAAAACCCTTGAATGAGTAGGTGTGTTCACACCTTTGACTGGCACTGTGTATATATAGCAATCAATTACTAAATGTACGGAACAGTCCTTTCAATCTCTTACCCAGATTTTAGCAGAGATGCAGAGAAGCACATTTGGTGTCATAAAAAGAGAACCACCAGTCAAGAGGATACAGACAGCTCAAGAGTTATGCTTTAGATATGCAGAAAAATAGACCGTACATATTTTTCAAATAGCATTTCAGTTGTTTGGAAGCTAAATTCCCCCCCCCCCCAGCCATCCTCACGTACTTTGCACCTCCTCAGATTGTTGGGGTTCATGACGTGTGTGTGTGTGTGGGTGTGTGTGTGTGGAGTTCAGACGGGAAAGTCAGACCACGGGAGAAACAGGACTGGGCCGGAGCTCCGGAAGTAGAAGTAGAGTAGAGGAAGTAGAGGAAAGAGAGATGGGGGAGGGAGAAGGAAGCGAGAGAGAGAGAACAATAGCATCTTAGTGGTGTTAAGGCAGGGTTGTGGGTGCAGGGCCCATGGGACAGGAGATGTGGCGTTATGGAGAAGATACAGGTGGATACAGGTAGATAGAGGTAGATACAGGTGGATACAGGTGGATACAGGTGGAGTGACAGAAGGAGGGGATGGGGCGGAAAGCATAGAGAGGGGATGGGGCAGAAGGCATAGGGGGGGATGGGGCTGAAGGCATAGGAGGGGATGGGGCGGAAGGTATAGGAGGGGATGGGGCAGAAGGCATAGGGGGGGATGGGGCTGAAGGCATAGGGAGGGGATGGGGCTGAAGGCATAGGAGGGGATGGGGCTGAAGGCATAGGAGGGGATGGGGCGGAAGGTATAGGAGGGGATGGGGCAGAAGGCATAGGAGGGGATGGGGCTGAAGGCATAGGAGGGGATGGGGCTGAAGGCATAGGAGGGGATGGGGCGGAAGGTATAGGGAGGGGATGGGGCGGAAAGCATAGGGAGGGGATGGGGCGGAAAGCATAGGGAGGGGATGGGGCGGAAAGCATAGGGAGGGGATGGGGTGGAAATTATAGGAGGGGATGGAGAGGAAGGCATAGGAGGGGATGGGGCTGAAGGCATAGGAGGGGATGGGGCTGAAGGCATAGGAGGGGATGGGGCTGAAGGCATAGGAGGGGATGGGGCTGAAGGCATAGGAGGGGATGGGGCTGAAGGCATAGGAGGGGATGGGGCTGAAGGCATAGGAGGGGATGGGGCGGAAAGCATAGGGAGGGGATGGGGCGGAAGGTATAGGAGGGGATGGGGCGGAAGGCATAGGAGGGGATGGGGCTGAAGGCATAGGAGGGGATGGGGCTGAAGGCATAGCAGGGGATGGGGCTGAAGGCATATGAGGGGATGGGGCGGAAGGCATAGGGAGGGGATGGGGCTGAAGGCATAGGGAGGGGATGGGGCGGAAGGCATAGGGGGGGGGGGGGGGGGGGGGGGGGGCTGTACACTGCCATAAAGAGGGATACATGTTACTGTGGGCTTTAGGGTCTGATTAATATGCCTATAAATGATGCGGCTATTAGACCATATTCCAACGCATAATATGCAGACACCCCATTTCAGCATGGATTCTGACAGATCCAGGATCCAAAAACCAGCTGTCACCTCTCTATAAATGTCAGTGTGTCTCCTATCCAGTGAAGACCAGATGACCATGATAAAACCAGCTGTCATCTCTCTATAAATGTCAGTGTGTCTCCTATCCAGTGAAGACCAGATGACCATGATAAAACCAGCTGTCATCTCTCTATAAATGTCAGTGTGTATCCTGTCCAGTGATGACCAGATGACTGTAAATGTGAGCGGTACTGACCGTCTTTGGGCAGAGAGAGAGGTAGATCCAGACTGGGTGTTAGACCAGACGAGAGGCTGCCGCTGTGGAGAGACCAGCTCAGCTCTGACATGCTGTCTGGGATCCAGCCACACAGACTGGACTCAAAGTCACACAGACCGCCCAGAGACCACACAGTAGTGCCTAAAGAGGAGGGGTAGAGAGGGAAAAGGAGAGCGAGAGAGAGAGAGATAACAAGATAAGTTAAACCCATTATATTTATTTAGCCTAGTTCCTACCACGGTGCTGTTAGTTCCAAGTTTCCTACACTCCTTTTGGGAGAACTCACACCCATGGCCTTGAATGAGGCTTGTTAGAGATTAGCATGCAGCATTAGCGCTGAGCCCTGACACCTACTGATAGAGGTCTAAATTATAGATTAAACAACAGGAGTGCTGGGCTAACGCTAGCTACAGTTAGCCTCATCAGCATGGAGCCCTACACCCTGGAATCACCCCTCAGAAATCAGCAGAGAAGAGAGAAGCAGAGACACACACATACAGTGTAATGTTAGCATTATAATGTTAGCGGCATAATAATAGCATTATAATGTTAGCGGCAAAATGTTAGCATCGTAATGTTAGCGGGATAATATTAGCATTATAATGTTAGCGGCGTAATGTTAGCATTATAATTTTAGCGGCATAATGTTAGCATTATAATGTTAGCATTATAATGTTAGCGGCATAATGTTAGCACTATAATGTTAGCGGCATAATGTTAGCATTATAATGTTAGCGGCATAATGTTAGCACTATAATGTTAGCGGCATAATGTTAGCATTATAATGTTAGCGGCATAATGTTAGCACTATAATGTTAGCGGCATAATGTTAGCATTATAATGTTAGCGGCATAATGTTAGCACTATAATGTTAGCGGCATAATGTTAGCATTATAATGTTAGCGGCATAATGTTAGCATTATAATGTTAGCGGCATAATGTTAGCATTATAATGTTAGCGGCATAATGTTAGCATTATAATGTTAGCATTATAATGTTAGAGTCATAATGTTAGCACTATAATGTTAGCGGCATAATGTTAGAAGAGAGACAGCTCAATTCTCGGAGCAGTTTACGCTGCTATTAGTTGAAAACACACAAGAGCACAAATCCAGCGCACACACAGTGGACTAACCACATCCTCATTGGAGCACAGGATAGGTAGCTCAATCAATGATGCTGATCAGACAGATCGTGATCAATACGTGTCTGAGCCTTACACCACGGTGAGGCCCTGTGTGCGTGTGTTACAGCGTGTACCTGGTCCTCTCGAGGCAGCGGTGGTCTCCTCTAGTCTAGGCAGTGGGGTTGTGGCAGTGTCAGGGAGTGTAGTCATTTCTATAGAGAGGAGAAAAGAGCAGAGAGGATGATTAACTTTATCCTACAATTGTGCACGAGGTTCAACGGAAATTAGACCTCTGCTTTACACTAAACCCCTGAGAACCAACAACAAGAGTCTGTGTCACCTCTCTACCGTGTGAGGTCGTAGTGTAAACAACACATCTCTACCGTGTGAGGTCGTAGTGTAAACAACACATCTCTACCGTGTGAGGTCGTAGTGTAAACAACAACACCTCTCTACCGTGTGAGGTCGTAGTGTAAACAACACATCTCTACCGTGTGAGGTCGTAGTGTAAACAACACATCTCTACCGTGTGAGGTCGTAGTGTAAACAACAACACATCTCTAACGTGTGAGGTAGTATTGTAAACAACACATCTCTACCGTGTGAGCCAGGGAGGTCGGAGGTATGGAGGTAGGGAGGTAGGGAGGTATGGAGGTAGGGAGGTATGGAGGTAGGGAGGTCGGGAGGTATGGAGGTAGGGAGGTCAGGAGGTCGGGAGATCGGGAGGTTTGGAGGTCGGGAGGTAGGGAGGTCGGGAGGTATGGAGGTAGGGAGGTCGGGAGGTATGGAGGTAGGGAGGCCGGGAGGTAGGGAGGTAGGGAGGTCGGGAGGTATGGAGGTAGAGAGGTCAGGAGGTCGGGAGGTCGGGAGGTTTGGAGGTAGGAAGGTCGGGAGGTAGGGAGTCATCAGTACACACATCCCTCTATGATGGATGTCTACTCTCAGTGACATGGCAGCCTGCAGTATCACACAGTGTTGAGCCAACTCACCACACCTCAGTCTTACTCTGTCTGTCGTCCTCAGTCTCACTCTGCCTGTCGTCCTCAGTCTCACTCTGCCTGTCGTCCTCAGTCTCACTCTGCCTGTCGTCCTCAGTCTCACTCTGCCTGTCGTCCTCAGTCTCACTCTGACTGTCGTCCTCAGTCTCTCTCTGTCGGTCTCTGTCTGTCTCTCTCTGTCTGTCTCTCTCTCTCTCTCTCTCTGCACCACAGAACAGTCTCTCTCTCTCACTCCCTCTCTCTGTCTCTCTCTCTCAATTCAATTCAATTATTTTAATTGGCATGACGTAACAATGTACATATTGCCAAAGCTTATTTTGGATATTTACAATATAAAAGTGAGAATCAAATTGTCAACAGGACAACAGTAACAACAATAACCAAGTGTCAAAATAACAACAATAACAATAAGTATATAGTAGAGGACATGTGCAGGTTGGTTGATCTGTCAGACACTGTCCCTCATCTTATGGCAGTCAGCAATGTAGTGCGCTGCCAACCCACAGCTCTCTGCATCCTCCCCCAACAGGACGGGTAGCCTATCCTCATCAGAGAGGTCTTTGAAACCTTGAATAAGGGTTTTAAATTTGGGAAAATGACACTCTAATTGTTTTATATTTTTGACATTTTGTCAGGAAATGCAGCTCCGTCTCAGGTTCTGCTGTTGTGCAGTGGTTGCACAGCCTTTCCTCTACAGGGAGCCAGGTTTTCCTGTCTACTCTTCTCAATGGCAAGGCTGTGCTCACTGAGCCTGTACTTTGTCAAGGTTTTTCTAAGGTTTTGATCAGTAACCATGGTCATATATTTAGCCACGTTGTACTGTCGATTTAGGGCCAGATAGCACTGCATTTTCCTTTGTTCTTGTGTTTCCCAATAAGCAATATAGTTTTGTTTTGACTGTGTTGTAATTTGGTTTATTCTGATTGGATGTTCTGGTCCTGAGGCTTCAGTGTTGGTGTCTATCTGTATTAGTAGTGTTGGTGTCTATCTGTATTAGTAGTGTTGGTGTCTAGCTGTGTTAGTAGTGTTGGTGTCTAGCTGTATTAGTAGTGTTGGTGTCTGTATCAGTAGTGTTGGTGTCTATCTGTATCAGTAGTGTTGGTGTCTGTATTAGCATTGTTGGTGTCTATCTGTATTAGTAGTGTTGGTGTCTATCTGTATTAGTAGTGTTGGTGTCTGTATTAGTAGTGTTGGTGTCTGTATCAGTAGTGTTGGTGTCTATCTGTATCAGTAGTGTTGGTGTCTGTATTAGCATTGTTGGTGTCTATCTGTATTAGTAGTGTTGGTGTCTATCTGTATTAGTAGTGTTGGTGTCTATCTGTATTAGTAGTGTTGGTGTCTATCTGTATTAGTAGTATTTGTGTCTATCTGTATCAGTAGTGTTGGTGTCTATCTGTATTAGTAGTGTTGGTGTCTATCTGTATCGGTAGTGTTGGTGTCTATCTGTATCAGTAGTGTTGGTGTCTATCTGTATCAGTAGTGTTGGTGTCTGTATCCATAGTGTTGGTGTCTATCTGTATTAGTAGTGTTGGTGTCTATCTGTATCAGTAGTGTTGGTGTCTATCTGTGTCAGTAGTGTTGGTGTCTATCTGTGTCAGTAGTGTTGGTGTCTATCTGTATCAGTAGTGTTGGTGTCTATATGTATTAGTAGTGTTGGTGACTATCTGTATCATTATTGTTGGTGTAGGAACTACATGACTAATGACTGTCAGTCCTTACTAACATCATTAGATTTAATGACTCTTTACAGTTCAAAACTTAATTAATTGGCCAATACGTGAAGAGATGCGCTAATCACACAGCTACTTCAGCACCCTATAAATATATGTGGGAGGGAGCCATTTGTAATATATTAGGAAATGAATAAACCCAGACATGAAATAGTAGCTCCAGCTGCCACCGGTTGGTTTTGACATTAAACTGTATTTAAACTGTATCAATCTGTTGCCCTTTGAAACTGCAATTAACCCCCCAGACAGACCTGGGAGGAGGGAGAGAGAGGAAGCATCAGTACCATCACACAGTCGCTCAGAGAGTCAGTCAGTCAGTCAGTAAAACAGAGTCAGTCAGTCAGTAAGGGCTGAATCCACTGCTGTAGCTTAAGTTTTCGTGCACTGACATCAATTAAAGATTTAAGAGCTCATCAAGATAGGAGGACAGATGTCAAGTTAGGATTATGCCCTTAGTCAGTCCTCTACCTGCTCCACAACCTGACAGTCATCTCCCTCTCTCTTCTCTCCCCCTCTCCTCTCTCCTTCCTAGCTCCCTCATCTCTCCCTCCTCTCTCCTCCTTTCTATATTCTCTTCCTCCTCTCTTCCACCTCCCCTCTCCCTCCTCTCTTCCTCCTCTCTCCCTCCTCTCTTTCTCCTCTCTTCCCCCTTCTCTCATCTCTCCCTCCTCTCTTCCTCCTCTCATCCCCCCTTCTCTCCTCTCTTTCTCCTCTCTTCCCCCCTTCTCTCGTCTCTCCCTCCTCTCTTCCGCCTCTCTTCCCCCCTTCTCTCATTTTCTTCCTCCTCTCTTCCTCCTCTCTCCCTCCTCTCTTCCTCATCTCTTCCCCCCTTCTCTCCTCTCTCGCTCCTCTCTATCTCCTCTTCTCTCCCTCCTCTCTTTCTCCTCTCTTCACATCTTCTCTCATCTCTCCCTCCTCCCTTCCTCCTCTCTTGCCCCCTTCTCTCCTTCTTCCTCCTCTCTCCCTCCTCTCTTCCTCCTCTCTTCCCCCCTTCTCTCCTCTCTCCCTCCTCTCTTCCTTCTCTCTTCCCCCCTTCTCTCTCCTCTCTCCCTCCCCTCTCCCACCTCTGTCTCCCACTACCGTCTGCCCAGACTAAACAATTAATGAGCCATCATCTCTCCTTAAGGAGCAATTCAGTTAAAGGTCAGGGCCTGTCACTATGTTATTGCTGTGACGTTGAGACCTTTAGGTGACTTTAGGGGTGTGTCAGCAGTGAAGGGCACAGAGAGAGAAGCTGAGTCACCTTCACAGACCCGACAGTCAAGAGAGAATATACAGGCAGGAAGTGATGAAGTCAGAATTTACATTCTAAGAACTGATGGCAGCTATGGGATCTCATGGATATCTGTACCAGAGGACCAAATACAGGGAGCTGTAATTACACCATGTCATTCTGCTCTAGTCACGTACTCATTCTGTAACTACACCAAATCAACCAAGACCTCAGAAAAAAAATTGTAGACGACTACAAGTCTGGTTCATCCTTGGGAGCAATTTCCAAACGCCTGAAGGTACCACGTTCATCTCTACAAACAATAGTACGCAAGTATAAACACCATGGGACCAGACAGCCGTCATACCGCTCAGGAAGGAGACGCGTTCTGTCTCCTAGAGATGACCATACTTTGGTGCGAAAAGTGTAAATCAAATTGAGAACAACAGCAAAGGACCTTGTGAAGATGCTGGAGGAAACAGGTACAAAAGTATCTATATCCACAGTGAAACGAGTCGACTTAATCGACATAACCTGAAAGGTCGCTCAGCAAGGACGAATCCACTGCTCCAAAACCACCATAAAAAGCCAGACTCCTCTTTGCAACTGCACATGGGGACAAAGATCGTACTTTTTGTAGAAATGTCCTCTGGTCTGATGAAACAAAAATGGAACTGTTTGGCCATAATGACCATCGTTATGTTTGGAGGAAAAAGGAGGAGGCTTGCAAGCCGAAGAACACCATCCCAACCGTGAAGCACGGGGGTGGCAGCATCATGTTTTGGGGGTGCTTTGCTGCAGGAGGGTCTGGTGCACTTCACAAAATAGATGGCTTCATGAGGCAGGAAAATTATGAGGATATATTGAAGCAACATCTCAAGACATCAGTCAGGAAGTTAAAGCTTGGTCGCAAATTGGTCTTCCAAATAGACAATGACCCCAAGCATACTTCCAAAGTTGTAGCAAAATGGCTTAAGGACAGCCAAGTCAACGTATTGGAGTGGCCATCACAAAGCCCTGACCTCAATCCTATAGAACATCCGGGAAAGTGTTGAAATAAATAAAAGCTGAAATAAATCATTCTCTCTACTATTATTCTGACATTAAAATAAAGTGGTGATCCTAACTGACCTAAAACAGGGAATTTTTACTAGGATTAAATGTCAGGAATTGTGAAAAACTGAGTTTAAATGTATTTGGTTAAGGTGTATGTAAACTTCCGACTTCAACTGTATATCCATCCGTTCACTGTCTCCAGCTACCCAGACCGGTCTGATCAGCCTGATAGATTAGTCCTGCTTACACCTGTGAACATCTGTGTGTGTGCAGCAATGGAATGTAACATCCAATCAGCCTCAAGTGCTGTAGGTCCACCCCCCCCGCTCCCCACACAAAGGGTTTTGGGGTCCAGAAACAACCCCTAGCCCCTTGTCCCTTAGACAGGTGTAAGCAATACAGACACAATTCTACCTATCAGAGAGCAAAGGTGGAGCTTTCACAAGCTCAGCACTCATCAATCCCTCTCAGATCTCCACAAGTGTCTAGACTCTAGGCAGTAGAGTAGGGTTGTTTTCTGGACAGACTACGAAAACATGTATAGCTCTCAAATACTTCTGCTCCCTCTGTCCTCAATTGCATTTCCTTGTTTCGTTGCATCCTCTCTCCTTGTCTCTTTCTCAAAACCCATTGGATGAGAAGGTCAGAGGTTCCTCCCCTCTGGCTCCCTCTCAAAGCCAATTGGGGGGAGAGGAGGGAAGGTTCCTGGCCGGCTCGCTGGCTGGCCGGCTGGCTAGCTGGCTTGCTGGCTGGCTAGCTGGCTTGCTGCCTGGCTGACTGGCT
>NC_048586.1:49960076-49970076 GCF_013265735.2 Oncorhynchus mykiss | reverse complement strand
GTGTGTGTGTATGTGTGTGTGTGTGTATGTATGTATGTGTGTGTGTGTGTGTGTGTGTGTGTGTGTGTGTGTGTGTGTGTGTGTGTGTGTGTGTGTGTGTGTGTAATATAATGTCTTTTAGCAGTCTCCTTTAATCTAAAGCGACGTCTGATCGTTTGTCTGCACTGATTGGTAGACGGAGGTAATGTCCTCTTACCTGGCAGTTCACATCCCAGCACCTCCAGCCTCATCCCTATCCCGACAGGAGACCACCTCTCTGGGTAGATCCTGATGAACTGAGCCGGGATCTCCTCAAACCGACGGATCTCTGGAGTGTCGTAGTGCGTGTTGCCCTCGAAGATCTGTAACGGAGACAGTGACGAGAAGGTTTATAGACGGAACAGAGGAGCGGTGTGTGTGTGTGTGTGTGTGTGTGCGCGTGCGTGCGTGCGTGTGTGTGTTCCCCATACCTTAGGATGGCTGGTCTTTCTGTCCAGTATAAAAGTCCAGTCCTTGCCCGTCAGGCTGTGAGACACGCGGTACTTCCTGACGAAGGCCCTGTTCTCAGCTGACGTACTCCCCTCCACGCTCCTCGCCCCCTGAGTGATGACGCCTCGTACTGTCTTAGGGACCCCCAAGTCCACCTGGATAAAAAAAAAAAAACAACTGATCAGATCCAACTTGAAAAAAATTCACAACACACTTGAGAACAGTGAGAAGACTAAAGCTATGAGAGACAGTGTTTCTGGATCTTGATCTGGTCTACCTGGAGCCACTCCTCCCCGGCCAGAGGCTGTGTTGGGCTGGGGAACCATCCTGACCTGCTGGCTACCAGCCTGGCCGTCCCCATGGAGCCGTGGATATCCCTCAGGGATGACGCTGTGATCTGGGAGTCGGGCAGCAGGCCGGACAGCATCCCCTGCATCTCAGAACATGGAGCGTCTGGAGAGAAGGGAGAATTCAGTACTTTTCATTGAAAACATTTAAAATACATCTACGGCCGGTGAGGGGAGATTAGGGGGAAGGGGAGGTTAGGGAAGGGAAGGGGAGGTTAGGGAAGGGAAGGGGAGGTTAGGGAAGGGAAGGGGAGGTTAGGGAAGGGAAGGGGAGGGGAGGGGGAAGGGGAGGTTAGGGGGAAGGGGAGGTTAGGGGGAAGGGGAAGTTAGGGGGAAGGGGAGATTAGGGGGAAGGGGAGGGGAGGGGGAAGGGGAGGGGAGGGGGAAGGGGAGGGGAGGTTAGGGAAGGGAAGGGGAGGTTAGGGGGAAAGGGAGGTTAGGGGGAAGGGGAGGTTAGGGAAGGGGAGGGGAGGGGAGGGGGAAGGGGAGGTTAGGGGGAAGGGGAAGTTAGGGGGAAGGGGGGATTATGGGGAAGGGGAGGTTAGGGGGAAGGGGAGGTTAGGGAAGGGAAGGGGAGGTTAGGGAAGAGAAGGGGAGGGGAGGGGGAAGGGGAGGTTAGGGGGAAGGGGAGGTTAGGGAAGGGAAGGGGAGGGGGAAGGGGAGGTTAGGGGGAAGGGGAAGTTAGGGGGAAGGGGAGGTTAGGGGGAAGGGGAGGTTAGGGAAGGGGAGATTAGGGGGAAGGTGAGGTTAGGGGAAAGGGGAGGTTAGGGGATGGGGAGATTAGGGGAAAGGGGAGGTTAGGGGAGGGGGAGATTAGGGGGAAGGAGAGATTAGGGGGAAGGGGAGATTAGTGAAGGGGAGGTTAGGGAAGGGAAGGGGAGGTTAGGGAAGGGAAGGGGAGGGGAGGGGGAAGGGGAGGTTAGGGGGAAGGGGAGGTTAGGGGGAAGGGGAAGTTAGGGGGAAGGGGAGGTTAGGGGGAAGGGGTGGGGAGGGGGAAGGGGAGGGGAGGGGGAAGGGGAGGTTAGGGAAGGGAAGGGGAGGTTAGGGGGAAAGGGAGGTTAGGGGGAAGGGGAGGTTAGGGAAGGGGAGGGGAGGGGAGGGGGAAGGGGAGGTTAGGGGGAAGGGGAAGTTAGGGGGAAGGGGAGATTATGGGGAAGGGGAGGTTAGGGGGAAGGGGAGGTTAGGGAAGGGAAGGGGAGGTTAGGGAAGAGAAGGGGAGGGGAGGGGGAAGGGGAGGTTAGGGGGAAGGGGAGGTTAGGGAAGGGAAGGGGAAGGGGAGGTTAGGGGGAAGGGGAAGTTAGGGGGAAGGGGAGGTTAGGGGGAAGGGGAGGTTAGGGAAGGGGAGATTAGGGGGAAGGTGAGGTTAGGGGAAAGGGGAGGTTAGGGGATGGGGAGATTAGGGGAAAGGCGAGGTTAGGGGAGGGGGAGATTAGGGGGAAGGAGAGATTAGGGGGAAGGGGAGATTAGGGGGAAGGGGAGGTCAGGGGGAAGGGGAGGGAAGGGGGAAGGGGAGATTAGGGGGAAGGGGAGGTTAGGGGGAAGGGGAGGTTAGGGGGAAGGGGAGATTAGGGGGAAGGGGAGATTAGGGGGAAGGGGAGGTTAGGGGGAAGGGGAGGTTAGGGGGAAGGGGAGGTTAGGGGAAGGGGAGGTTAGGGGAAGGGGAGGTTAGGGGAAGGGGAGGTTAGGGGAAGGGGAGGTTAGGGGGAAGGGGAGGTTAGGGGAAGGGGAGGTTAGGGGAAGGGGAGGTTAGGGGAAGGGGAGGTTAGGGGGAAGGGGAGGTTAGAGGAAGGGGAGGTTAGGGGGAAGGGGAGGTTAGGGGAAGGGGAGGTTAGGGGGAAGGGGAGGTTAGGGGAAGGGGAGGTTAGGGGGAAGGGGAGGTTAGAGGAAGGGGAGGTTAGGGGGAAGGGGAGGTTAGGGGAAGGGGAGGTTAGGGGAAGGGGAGGTTAGGGGAAGAGGAGGTTAGGGGAAGGGGAGGTTAGGGGGAAGGGGAGGTTAGAGGAAGGGAGGTTAGGGGGAAGGGGAGGTTAGGGGAAGGGGAGGTTAGGGGAAGGGGAGGTTAGGGGAAGGGGAGGTTAGGGGAAGGGGAGGTTAGGGGGAAGGGGAGGTTAGGGGGAAGGGGAGGTTAGGGGAAGGGGAGATTAGGGGGAAGGGGAGGTTAGGTGGAAGGGGAGGTTAGGGGGAAGGGGAGGTTAGGGGAAGGGGAGGTTTAGGGGGAAGGGGAGATGGGAGGTTAGGGGGAAGGGGGGGTTAGGGGGAAGGGCAGGTTAGGGGGAAGGGGAGGTTAGGGGGAAGGGGAGGTTAGGGGAAGGGGAGGTTAGGGGGAAGGGGAGATGGGAGGTTAGGGGGAAGGGGAGGTTAGGGGGAAGGGGAGGTTAGGGGAAGGGGAGGTTAGGGGGAAGGGGAGATGGGAGGTTAGGGGGAAGGGGAGGTTAGGGGGAAGGGGAGGTTAGGGGGAAGGGGAGGGGAGGTTAGGGGAAGGGGAGGTTAGGGGAAGGGGAGGTTAGTGGGAAGGGGAGATGGGAGGTTAGGGGGAAGGGGAGGTTAGGGGGAAGGGGAGGTTAGGGGGAAGGGAAGGGGAGGTTAGGGGGAAGGGGAGGTTAGGGGGAAGGGGAGGTTAGGGGGAAGGGGAGGTTAGGGGAAGGGGAGGTTAGGGATAAGGGGAGGGGAGGTTAGGGGAAGGGGAGGTTAGGGGAAGGGGAGGTTAGGGGAAGGGGTGTTGAGGTGAGAAGAAGAAAACAGAGTTGGGTGATGAGCATTGACGAAGACTGACGTTGACATTTCAAGGCTAGTGAGATAAATGATTCATGTCGTTATGTCACAGCAGTCGGCTTCAACAGTAAATAATGAATCAACAAACAAAAGCCTTTTGACTGAGTCCCACATGGATTCCTTTTCTCTAATACAGCACACTACATTTGACCAGGGTCCACAGGGCTGTTACTTAAAGCAGTGGGCACCTAAAGCACCTCCCACAAACAATCCTTTACTAGTTCTCAGGGAATAAAGCTGTTTCCCTCCATCACACAACGTGCTATCAATAAAGGAAAGATTGTAGTGTAGGTCTCTGACACAGGGATGAAATGAATGGAGGAGAGAGCTGAGAGATAGAGACCACTCAGAGAGAGAGAGACAACTCAGAGAGAGAGAGAGACAACTCAGAGAGAGAGAGACAACTCAGAGAGAGAGACAACTCAGAGAGAGAGAACTCAGAGAGAGAGAGACAACTCAGAGAGAGAGAGCTGAGAGATAGAGACTACTCAGAGAGAGAGAGAGAGAACTCAGAGAGAGAGAGGCAACTCAGAGAGAGAGAGACAACTCAGAGAGAGAGAGACAACTCAGAGAGAGAGAGACAACTCAGAGAGAGAGAGAGAGAGCTGAGATAGAGACCACTCAGAGAGAGAGAGACAACTCAGAGAGAGAGAACTGAGAGAGGGAGAGCTGAGAGAGAGACAACTCAGAGAGAGAGACAACAGAGAGAGAGAACTCAGAGAGAGAGAGCTGAGAGATAGAGAGAGAGACAACAGAGAGAGAGAGAGAGAGAGAGATGGCTCTGAGTATACGCCTTAACCTGAGTCTACGCCTTCACTATAGTGAATCACTAAAACAATACCAAAATACACAATGGAAAAAGAAGGAACAGCATGTCAGAAATCAGCTCAATGTATTTGGAAAATCCATAGACTCTAACCACGACTGGGAAAATTGGAAAACACTAAACAAACAACAACACAAAGAGTTATCTATCCAAAATGGAGATGTATGGGTAAACCACTACTCCAATCTGTTTGGCTCAATAACAAATAACAAACAGCAAAAACATATACATGATCAAATACAAATGATCTTAGAATCAACTATTAAAGACTACCAGAACCCACTGGATTCCAGAACCCACTGGATTCCAGAACCCACTGGATTCCAGAACCCACTGGATTCTCCAATTACCTTGAATGAGTCACAGGACAAAATAAAAACCCTCCGACCCAAAAAAGCCTGTGGTGTTGATGGTATCCTTAATGAAATGATCAAATATACAGACAACAAATTCCAATTGGCTATACTAAAACTCTTTAACATCATCCTCAGCTCTGACATCTTCCCCAATATTTGGAACCGAGGACTGATCACCCCAATCCCCAAAAGTGGAGACAAATTTGACCCCAATAACTACCGTGGAATATGTGTCAACAGTAACCTTGGGAAAATCCTCTGCATTATCATTAACAGCAGACTCGTACATTTCTTCAATGAACACAATGTACTGAGCAAATGTCAAATTGGCTTTTTACCAAATTATTGTACGGCAGACCATGTATTCACCCTGCACACCCTAATTGACCTCCAACCATACAAAGGCAAAGTCTTCTCATGCTTTGTTGATTTCAAAAAAGCCTTCGACTCAATTTGGCATGAGGGTCTGCTATACAAACTGATGGAAAGTGGTGTTGGGGGTAAAACATACGACATTATAAAATCCATGAACACAAACAACAAGTGTGCTGTTAAAATTGGCAAAAAACACACATTTCTTCCCACAAGGCCGTGTGGTGAGACAGGGATGCAGCTTAAGCCCCACCCTCTTCAACATATATATTAACGAATTGGTGAGGGCACTAGATGTCATGTCCTGGCCATAGAGAGGCTTTTATTCTCTTTTTTGGTTAGGCCCGGGTGTGACTAGGGTGGGCATTCTATGTTCATTTTCTATGTTTTGTATTTCTTTGTTGTTTGGCCGGGTGTGGATCTCAATCAGAGGCAGCTGTCTATCGTTGTCTCTGATTGAGAACCATACTTAGGTAGAGAGAGTGAGAGACAGAGAGAGAGAGAGAGAGAGAGAGAAAGAGAGAAAGAGAGAAAGAGAGAAAGAGAGAAAGAGAGAATCTAGAATCTGAAGTCAAATGTCTACTGTTTGCTGATGATCTGGTGCTTCTGTCACCAACCAAGAAGGACCTACAGCAGCACCTAGATCTTCTGCACAGATTCTGTCAGACCTGGGCCCTGACAGTAAATCTCAGTAAGACCAAAAATAATGGTGTTCCAAAAAAGGTCCAGTCACCAGGAACACAAATACAAATTCCATCTAGACACTGTTGCCCTAGAGCACACAAAAAACTATACATACCTCGGCCTAAACATCAGCACCACAGGTAACTTCCACAAAGCTGTGAACGATCTGAGAGACAAGGCAAGAAGGGCATTCTATGCCATCAAAAGGAACATAAAATTGCCTTTTATGGTTGTGAGGTCTAGGGTACGCTCACCAACCAAGATTTCACAAAACGGGACAAGCAACAAATGACAAAAATATCCTCCGTGTACAACGTAGAACACCAAATAATGCATGCAGAGCAGAATTAGCACGATACCCGCTAACTATCAAAATCCAGAGAAGGGCTGTTCAATTCTAAAACCACCTAAAAGGAAGCGATTCCCAAACCTTCCATAACAAAGCCATCACCTACAGAGAGATGAACCTGGAGAAGAGTCCCCTAAGCAAGCTGGTCCTGGGGCTCTGTTCACAAACACAAACACACCTCACAGAGCCCCAGGACAGCAGCACAATTAGACCCAACCAAATCATGAGAAAACAAAAAGATAATTACTTGACACATTGGAAAGATTTAACAAAAAAAACAGACCAAACTAGAATGCTATTTGGCCCTAAACAGAGAGTACACAGTGGAAGAATACCTGACCACTGTGACTGACCCAAACTTAAGACTCAGTGAGCATAGCCTTGCTATTGAGAAAGGCCGCCGTAGGCAGACATGGCTCTCAAGAGAAGACAGGCTATGTGCACACTGCCCACAAAATGAGGTGGAAACTGAGCTGCACTTCCTAACCTCCTGCCAAATGTATGACCATATTAGAGACACAAATTTCACAGATCCACAATGAATTTGAAAACAAATCCAATTTTGATAAACTCCCATATCTACTGGGTGAAATTCCACAGTGTTTCATCACAGCAGCAAGATTTGTGACCTGTTGCCACAAGAAAAGACACCATTGTAACACCATTGTAAATACAACCCATATTTATGTTTATTTATTTTCCCTTTTGTACTTTAACCATTTGTACATTGTTACAACACTGTGTATATATACATATAATATGACATTTGTAATGTCTTTATTGGTTTGAAATTTCTGTATGTGTAATGTTTACTGTTCATTTTTATTGTTTATTTCACTTTTGTATATAATCTACCTCACTTGCTTTGGCAATGTTAACACGTTTCCCATGCCAATAAAGCCCCTTGAATTGAATTGAATTGAATTGAGAGAGAGAGAGAGAGAGGATAGCATCTTAGCTAAACAGCCCTTCTCCTTTCATGTGATGTGGGGCGAAACAAATCACCTCTAATTCCCGTGGCAACTATAAATAGACCCAATTACAGCTAGCGAGTGGTGGAGTGAAGAGAGGGTCAGGGACAGGGACAGGAACAGGGTCAAGGACAGGGTCAAGGACAGGGTCAGGGACAGGGTCAGGGTCAGGGTCAAGGACAGGGTCAAGGACAGGGACAGGGACAGGGACAGGGTCAAGGACAGGGACAAGGACAGGGACAGGGACAAGGACAAGGACAGGGACAGGGACAAGGACAGGGACAGGGACAGGGTCCAGAACAGGGTCAGGGTCAGGGACAGGGTCAAGGACAGGGTCAGGGACAGGGACAGGGTCAGGAACAGGGTCAGGGTCAGGGTTAAGGACAGGGTCAGGGACAGGGTCAGGGTCAGGGACAGGGCCAGGGACAGGGTCAAGGACAGGGTCACGGACAGAGACAGGGACAGGGTCAGGGTCAGGGTCAAGGACAGGGTCAAGGACAGGGACAGGGTCAGGGTCAAGGACAGGGACAGGGTCAAGGACAGGGTCAAGGACAGGGTCAGGGACAGGGACAGGGTCAGGGTAAGGGACAAGGACAGGGACAGGGACAGGGTCAGGGACAAGGACAGGGTCAGGGTCAGGGACAGGAACAGGGTCAGGGTAAGGGACAAGGACAGGGACAGGGACAGGGTCAGGATCAGGGTCAAGGACAGGGTCAAGGACAGGGACAGGGTCAGGGTCAAGGACAGGGTCAAGGACAGGGACAGGGTCAAGGACAGGGTCAAGGACAGGGTCAGGGACAGGGACAGGGTCAGGGTAAGGGACAAGGACAGGGACAGGGTCAGGGACAAGGACAGGGTCAGGGACAGGGTCAGGGACAAGGACAGGGTCAGGGACAAGGACAGGGACAAGGACAGGGACAGGGACAGGGACAAGGACAGGGACAGGGACAGGGTCCAGAACAGGGTCAGGGTCAGGGACAGGGTCAAGGACAGGGTCAGGGACAGGGACAGGGTCAGGAACAGGGTCAGGGTCAGGGTCAAGGACAGGGTCAGGGACAGGGTCAGGGTCAGGGACAGGGCCAGGGACAGGGTCAAGGACAGGGTCACGGACAGAGACAGGGACAGGGTCAGGGTCAGGGTCAAGGACAGGGTCAAGGACAGGGACAGGGTCAGGGTCAAGGACAGGGACAGGGTCAAGGACAGGGTCAAGGACAGGGTCAGGGACAGGGACAGGGTCAGGGTAAGGGACAAGGATAGGGACAGGGACAGGGTCAGGGACAAGGACAGGGTCAGGGTCAGGGACAGGAACAGGGTCAGGGTAAGGGACAAGGACAGGGACAGGGACAGGGTCAGGATCAGGGTCAAGGACAGGGTCAAGGACAGGGACAGGGTCAGGGTCAAGGACAGGGTCAAGGACAGGGACAGGGTCAAGGACAGGGTCAAGGACAGGGTCAGAGACAGGGACAGGGTCAGGGTAAGGGACAAGGACAGGGACAGGGTCAGGGACAAGGACAGGGTCAGGGACAGGGTCAGGGACAAGGACAGGGTCAGGGACAAGGACAGGGACAAGGACAGGGACAAGGACAGGGACAACATAGCTGTTCTTACCAGTGATCTGGCACCCGTAGAGTTCGAAGCGCAGGGCGATGCCTGTCTTCCAGGCCTGGGGTCTGATGCGTACGAAGCGGGCCAGAACAGGCTGGGGGACCCGGTTCAGAACCACCTCAGTAGAGTCTGTGTTGGCATTGAAAATCTGGAGAGAAAGAGAGAGACAGAGAGAGAAAGAGAGACAGAGAGAGACAGAGAGACAAAGGGAGAGAGAGAGAGTGAGAGAGAGAGAGAGAGAGAGAGAGAGTGAGAGAGAGAGACAAAGGGAGAGAGAGAGAGAGAGAGAGAGAGAGAGAGAGAGAGAGAGAGAGACAGAGAGAGAGAGAGAGAGAGAGAGAGACAGAGAGAGACAGAGAGAGAGAGAGAGAGAGAAAGGGAGAGAGAGAGAGAGAGAGAGAGAGAGAGAGAGAGAGAGAGAGAGAGAGAGAGAGAGAGAGAGAGAGAGAGAACGGGTTAGAAACAGATGTGTGTATTTTATAATCCTTTTTCACATGAATGAGAAAAGTGAATGAGAAAACACCCATTGTACTACAACTTCCTCCACAAACCAGCTCCACTACACAGCCCACACAGGGCTTTATAGTCACTTAACAAATACACCAGCTCACACTGTGGTATAAATCCCTGGAAATACAGTTTAATCGTCTAACCACAGAGGCCGAGCGGATAGGAAGTGTGAAAGTGCGAAGCAGGCCTGAGATCTTTGGGTGCTGGACCGAGACCTGATGACAAGCTCGAATATCATATCTCCAACTCGTCCCTCTTCCAGACAGAACTAGACTAGAATGACCCTCCCTAAAATGACCCTCCCTAGAATGACCCTCCCTAGAATGACCCTCCTTAGAATGACCCTTCTTAGAATGACCCTCCCTAGAATGACCCTCCCTAGAATGACCCTTCTTAGAATGACCCTCCCTAGAATGACCCTCCTTAGAATGACCCTCCCTACAATGACCCTCCCTAGAATGACCCTCCCTATAATGACCCTCCCTATAATGACCCTCCCTATAATGACACTCCCTACAATAACCCTCCCTAGAATGACCCTCCCTATAATGACCCTCCCTATAATGACACTCCCTACAATAACCCTCCCTAGAATGACCCTCCCTATAATGACCCTCCCTATAATGACACTCCCTACAATAACCCTCCCTAGAATGACCCTCCCTAGAATGACCCTCCCTATAATGACACTCCCTACAATGACCCTCCCTAGAATGACCCTCACTAGAATGACACTCCCTACA
>NC_048586.1:49940076-49955076 GCF_013265735.2 Oncorhynchus mykiss | reverse complement strand
ACGGCCTAGGAACAGTTGGGTTCAATGCCTTGTTCAGGGGGAGAATGACAGATTTTTACCTTGTCAGCTCGGGGATTCAATCCAACAACCTTTCGGTTACTAGTCCAACGCTCTAACCACTAGGATACCTGCCTCCTCTAACCACTAGGATACCTGCCTCCTCTAACCACTAGGCTACCTCCCTCCTCTAACCACTAGGCTACCTGCCCCCTCTAACCACTAGGCTACCTGCCTCCTCTAACCACTAGGCTACCTCCCTCCTCTAACCACTAGGCTACCTGCCTCCCTCCTCTAACCACTAGGCTACCTGCCCCCTCTAACCACTAGGCTACCTGCCCCCTCTAACCACTAGGCTACCTGCCCCCTCTAACCACTAGGCTACCTGCCTCCTCTAACCACTAGGCTACCTGCCCCCTCTAACCACTAGGCTACCTGCCCCCTCTAACCACTAGGCTACCTGCCCCCTCTAACCACTAGGCTACCTGCCTCCTCTAACCACTAGGCTACCTGCCTACTCTAACCACTAGGCTACCTGCCTCCTCTAACCACTAGGCTACCTGCCTCCTCTAACCACTAGGCTACCTGCCTCCCTCCTCTAACCACTAGGCTACCTGCCTCCTCTACCCACTAGGCTACCTGCCTACTCTAACCACTAGGCTACCTGCCTCCTCTAACCACTAGGCTACCTGCCTCCTCTAACCACTAGGCTACCTGCCTCCTCTAACCACTAGGCTACCATGCTGCCCATGCTGTATACACGTACGCTATGGTTACAAGACACAGGCCTCCTTATTTTCACTAGAATTTCTAAGCAAACAGCTGGAGGCAGGGCTTTCTCCTATAGAGCTCCATTTTTATGGAATGGTCTGCCTACCCATGTGAGAGACTCATCTCTTCAGTAGGTAATATGATTGACTGTAGACTGGCCCAGGGGTGCGAAGATGAATGGCAAGGCACTGGAGGCTGTCTTTGCCTGGCCGGTTCCCCTCTCTCCACTGGGATTCTCTGCCTCTAACCCTATTACAGGGGCTGAGTCACTGGCTTACTGGTGCTCTTCCATGCCGTCCCTAAGAGGGGTGCGTCACCTGTGTGGGTTGAGTCACTGACGTGATCTTCCTGTCCTGTTTGTCGCCCCCTCTGGCTCATGCGGTGGAGGAGATATTCGAGGGCTATACTCGGCCTTGTCTCAGGGTAGTAGGTTGCTGGTCTGTTGATAGTGTGGGGGGAGTGGCTTTAGACAAAGTGGGTGGGGTTAAATCCTGCCTGGTTGGCCCGGTATCGTCGGATGGGACCACGGTGTCCCCCGACCCGCCCTGTCTCAGCCTCCAGTATCTATGCTGCAATAGTCTATGTGATGGGGGGCTAGGGTCAGTCTGTTATATCTGGTGTATTTCTCCTGTCTTATCTGGTGTCCTGTGTGAATTTAAGTATGCTCCCTCTAGATCTCTCTCTCCCTCTCTCCCTCCCCTCTCGGAGGACCTGAGCCCTAGGACCATGCCCCAGGACTACCTGGCCTGATGACTCCTTGCTGGCCCCAGTCCACCTGGTCATGCTGCTTCTCCAGTTTCAACTGTTCTGCCTGCGGCTATGGAACCCTGATCTGTTCACCGGATGTGCTACCTGTCCCAGACCTGCTGTTTTCGACTCTCTCTCTCTCTACCACACCTGCTGTCTCTAACTCTGAATGATCGGCTATGAAAAGCCAACTGACATTTACTCCTGAGGTGCTGACCTGTTACACCCTCGACAACCACTGTGATTATTATTATTTGACCCTGCTGGTCATCTATGAACATTTGAACATCTTGGCCATGTTCTGTTATAATCTCCACCCGGCACAGCCAGAAGAGGACTGGCCACCCCACATAGCCTGGTTCCTCTCTAGGTTTCTAATCTCCACCCGGCACAGCCAGAAGAGGACTGGCCACCCCTCATAGCCTGGTTCCCCTCTAGGTTTCTTCCTAGGTTTTGGCCTTTCTAGGGAGTTTTTCCTAGCCACTGTGCTTCTACACCTGCATTGCTTGCTGTTTGGGGTTTTAGGCTGGGTTTCTGTACAGCACTTTGAGACATCAGCTGATGTAAAAAGGGCTTCATCAATACATTTGATTGATTGATTGATTGAATACAAAGAGTGTGTCTTTGGTAACAGGAGAGGCAGCTCTTTGGAAATGGGGATGGATACTAATGTGATTGGTCCATACACATATTTAACAGATGTTATTGGTCCATACATATATTTAACAGATGTGATTGGTCCATACACATATTTAACAGATGTGATTGGTCCATATTTAACAGATGTTATTGGTCCATACACATATTTAACAGATGTTATTGGTCCATACACATATTTAACAGATGTTATTGGTCCATATTTAACAGATGTTATTGGTCCATATTTAACAGATGTTATTGGTCCATACACATATTTAACAGATGTTATTGGTCCATACACATATTTAACAGATGTGATTGGTCCATACACATATTTAACAGATGTGATTGGTCCATATTTAACAGATGTTATTGGTCCATACACATATTTAACAGATGTTATTGGTCCATATTTAACAGATGTGATTGGTCCATATTTAACAGATGTTATTGGTCCATACACATATTTAGCAGATGTTATTGGTCCATACACATATTTAGCAGATGTTATTGGTCCATATTTAACAGATGTGATTGGTCCATACACATATTTAACAGATGTGATTGGTCCATTCACATATTTAACAGATGTTATTGGTCCATACACATATTTAGCAGATGTTATTGGTCCATACACATATTTAACAGATGTGATTGGTCCATTCACATATTTAACAGATGTTATTGGTCCATACTCATATTTAACAGATGTTATTGGTCCATATGTAACAGATGTTATTGGTCCATATTTAACAGATGTTATTGGTCCATATTTAACAGATGTTATTGGTCCATACACATATTTAGCAGATGTTATTGGTCCATACACATATTTAACAGATGTTATTGGTCCATATTTAACAGATGTTATTGGTCCATATTTAACAGATGTTATTGGTCCATACACATATTTAACAGATGTGATTGGTCCATATTTAGCAGATGTTATTGGTCCATATTTAACAGATGTTATTGGTCCATATTTAACAGATGTGATTGGTCCATACACATATTTAACAGATGTGATTGGTCCATATTTAACAGATGTTATTGGTCCATATTTAACAGATGTGATTGGTCCATATTTAACAGATGTTATTGGTCACATACACATATTTAACAGATGTTATTGGTCCATACACATATTTAACAGATGTTATTGGTCCATATTTAACAGATGTTATTGGTCCATACACATATTTAACAGATGTTATTGGTCCATACACATATTTAACAGATGTTATTGGTCCATACACATATTTAACAGATGTTATTGGTCCATACACATATTTAACAGATGTTATTGGTCCATATTTAACAGATGTGATTGGTCCATATTTAACAGATGTTATTGGTCCATATTTAACAGATGTGATTGGTCCATATTTAACAGATGTTATTTGTCCATACACATATTTAACAGATGTTATTGGTCCATACACATATTTAGCAGATGTTATTGGTCCATACACATATTTAGCAGATGTTATTGGTCCATATTTAACAGATGTGATTGGTCCATACACATATTTAACAGATGTGATTGGTCCATACACATATTAAACAGATGTTATTGGTCCATACACATATTTAGCAGATGTTATTGGTCCATACACATATTTAGCAGATGTTATTGGTCCATATGTAACAGATGTTATTGGTCCATACTCATATTTAACAGATGTTATTGGTCCATATGTAACAGATGTTATTGGTCCATATTTAACAGATGTTATTGGTCCATATTTAACAGATGTTATTGGTCCATACACATATTTAGCAGATGTTATTGGTCCATACACATATTTAACAGATGTTATTGGTCCATATTTAACAGATGTTATTGGTCCATATTTAACAGATGTTATTGGTCCATACACATATTTAACAGATGTTATTGGTCCATACTCATATTTAACAGATGTTATTGGTCCATATTTAACAGATGTTATTGGTCCATATTTAACAGATGTTATTGGTCCATACACATATTTAACAGATGTTATTGGTCCATACACATATTTAACAGATGTTATTGGTCCATACACATATTTAACAGATGTTATTGGTCCATATTTAACAGATGTTATTGGTCCATATTTAACAGATGTTATTGGTCCATATTTAACAGATGTTATTGGTCCATACACATATTTAACAGATGTTATTGGTCCATACACATATTTAACAGATGTTATTGGTCCATACTCATACTTAACAGATGTTATTGGTCCATATTTAACAGATGTGATTGGTCCATACACATATTTAACAGATGTGATTGGTCCATACACATATTTAACAGATGTGATTGGTCCATATTTAGCAGATGTTATTGGTCCATATTTAACAGATGTTATTGGTCCATATTTAACAGATGTGATTGGTCCATACACATATTTAACAGATGTGATTGGTCCATATTTAACAGATGTTATTGGTCCATATTTAACAGATGTGATTGGTCCATATTTAACAGATGTTATTGGTCACATACACATATTTAACAGATGTTATTGGTCCATACACATATTTAACAGATGTGATTGGTCCATATTTAACAGATGTTATTGGTCCATACACATATTTAACAGATGTTATTGGTCCATACACATATTTAACAGATGTTATTGGTCACATACTCATATTTAACAGATGTTATTGGTCCATACTCATATTCAACAGATGTTATTGGTCCATACACATATTTAACAGATGTGATTGGTCCATATTTAACAGATGTTATTGGTCCATACACATATTTAACAGATGTTATTGGTCCATACACATATTTAACAGATGTTATTGGTCACATACACATATTTAGCAGATGTTATTGGTCCATATTTAACAGATGTGATTGGTCCAAACCCATAATTAACAGATGTTATTGGTCCAAACCCATAATTAACAGATGTTATTGGTCCAAACCCATAATTAACAGATGTTATTGGTCCAAACCCATAATTAACAGATGTTATTGGTCCAAACCCATAATTAACAGATGTTATTGGTCACATACACATATTTAACAGATGTTATTGGTCACATACACATATTTAACAGATGTTATTGGTCCATACTCATATTTAACAGATGTTATTGGTCCAAACCCATATTTAACAGATGTTATTGGTCCAAACCCATATTTAGCAGATGTTATTGGTCACATACACATATTTAACAGATGTTATTGGTCCATACTCATATTTAACAGATGTTATTGGTCCAAACCCATATTTAACAGATGTTATTGGTCACATACACATATTTAGCAGATGTTATTGGTCCATATTTAACAGATGTGATTGGTCCAAACCCATAATTAACAGATGTTATTGGTCCAAACCCATAATTAACAGATGTTATTGGTCCAAACCCATAATTAACAGATGTTATTGGTCCAAACCCATAATTAACAGATGTTATTGCGGGTGTAGCGTAATGCTTGTATTCCTAGCATGGAGTATGGACTGCAGATAGGCCTGTGTGAATTCGGAAAAAGCCTCGGGAGGAGACCATTTAGAAACCATTCTGGATTGGCTACTTGGCCACTTGGCACGGCCAGGATGAGGAAGACTCCAGTGGCCTGTAAAATCAAAGCCATAACCAACCCCGTCACCTCTAACACCATCTTTTTTGGGTTGGTTTAAATAACCTCCTAAATAGAGCCCTTGGTACGCCTTCAGAGGCCACAGAAAACGCTTCCAGAGAGTTTACATCTTGTTACACAAACTGTAAAAGACAGGATCCACAGCTACGCGATAAGAGGACAGAAAAGAGAAGAAGATCTGAGATCATGACCACTACTACACAGATACAAAAGAAGATGAACTGAGACCAGGACCACTACTACACAGATACAACAGAAGAAGAACTGAGACCAGGACCACTACTACATAGATACAACAGATCCATCCAGGTATGCTCAGTGTAGAAGCCTGAGAGGCCTGTGGTCCGATTGGACAGTGAGTGATTACCCTAAGGCCTCTGGGTAATGTAGTAATCACAGGCAGAGAGGGAGTCCCAGAAGGATAGCTGCTAGAACATTTTTCAGCCCTAATCGTCAGGGAAGAGTGGGAGGAGAGGAAAGAGAGGGGAGAAGGGAAGAGAGGGGAGAAGGGAAGAGAGGGGAGAGGGGAAGAGAGGGGAGAGGGGGGAGAAGGGAAGAGAGAGAAGGGAAGAGAGGGGAGAGGGGAAGAGAGGGAAAAAGGGGGGAGAAGGGAAGAGAGGGGAGAGGGGAAGAAAGGGGAGAGGGGAGAGGGGGAGAGAGGAAGAGAGGGGAGAGGGGAGAGGGGGAGAGGGAAAGAGAGGGGAGAGGGGGAGAGGGGAGGAGAGGGGAGAGGGGGAGAGGGGAAGAGAGGGAAAGAGGGGGGAGAAGGGAAGAGAGGGGAGAGGGGGAAAGGGGAGGAGAGGGGAGAGGGGAAGAGAGGGGAGAGGGGGAGAGGGAAAGAGAGGGGAGAGGGGGGAGAGGGGAAGAGAGGGGAGAAGGGAAGAGAGGGGAGAGGGGGGAGAGGGGAAGAGAGGGGAGAGGGGAAGAGAGGGAAAGAGGGGGGAGAAGGGAAGAGAGGGGAGAAGGGAAGAGAGGGGAGAGGGGGGGGAGGGGAAGAGAGGGGAGAAGGGAAGAGAGGGGAAGAGAGGGGAGAAGGGAAGAGGGGGGAGAGGGGGGAGAGGGGAAGAGAGGGGAAGAGAGGGGAAGGGAGGGGAAGAGAGGGGAATAGGGGGAATAGAGGAAGAGAGGGGAAGAGAGGGGAAGGGAGGGGAAGAGAGGGGAGAGGGGAAGAGAGGGGCGAGGGGGGAGAGGGGAAGAGAGGGGAAGGGAGGGGAACAGAGAGGGGAAGAGAGGGGAAGAGAGAGGGAGAATCCGGGGCAGGCCAGAAGCATATTACAGTTTGTGTATTATAGAGGATTATGTGGAATAGCTGGGAGGCATTCTTCCTTCTTATGGCATCGTCAGCACTTATTACATTTCCTTCTTTACTTCCCCCCCAAACGCTGGAGTATCAGACTGGAACAGAATGATTCCTACTAACTGACTGGTATCAGACTGGAACAGAATGATTCATACTAACTGACTGGTGTCAGACTGGAACAGAATGATTCCTACTAACTGACTGGTGTCAGACTGGAACAGAATGATTCCTACTAACTGACTGGTGTCAGACTGGAACAGAATGATTCCTACTAACTGACTGGTGTCAGACTGGAACAGAATGATTCCTACTAACTGACTGGTGCCGGGGGTATCAGACTGGAACAGAATGATTCCTACTAACTGACTGTTATCAGACTGGAACAGAATGATTCCTACTAACTGACTGGTGTCAGACTGGAACAGAATGATTCCTACTAACTGACTGGTGCCGGGGGTATCAGACTGGAACAGAATGATTCCTACTAACTGACTGTTATCAGACTGGAACAGAATGATTCATACTAACTGACTGGTGTCAGACTGGAACAGAATGATTCATACTAACTGACTGGTGCCGGGGGTATCAGACTGGAACAGAATGATTCCTACTAACTGACTGTTATCAGACTGGAACAGAATGATTCATACTAACTGACTGTTATCAGACTGGAACAGAATGATTCATACTAACTGACTGGTGCCGGGAGTGATGGTGCCGGTGGTGCCGGGAGTCATTTTGTTAGCTAGCACTAAATGCAGCCATTTTGTTAGCTAGCACTAAATGAGCCATTTTGTTAGCTAGCACTGAATGCAGCCATTTTGTTAGCTAGCACTGAATGCAGCCATTTTGTTAGCGAGCACTAAATGCAGCCATTTTGTTAGCTAGCACTAAATGCAGCCATTTTGTTAGCTAGCACTAAATGCAGCCATTTTGTTAGCTAGCACTAAATGCAGCCATTTTGTTAGCTAGCACTGAAGACATGCCTGTGTCCCAAATGGCACCATTCTGGTCAAAACTTTTACACTATATAGGGAATGGCGTGCCAATGGGATGCATCCCATAACAGACACCTACAGGTGCAGGAGGGCGATGTCATAGGAAGTAAGGTTTAGAACCTCTGAAGATGTAGTGACGGGGCTGGAGGGGCCATGACTAGTAGACACAAAATGGCTGCCCGGTTGACACTAAATGACTGCCCAGTTGACACTAAATGACTGCCAAGTAAACACAAAATGACTGCCCAGTTGACACTAAATGACTGCCCAGTTGACACTAAATGACTGCCCAGTAGACACAAAATGACTGACCAGTAGACACAAAATGACTGCCCAGTTGACACTAAACGACTGACCAGTAGACACAAAATGACTGACCAGTAGACACAAAATGACTGACCAGTTGACACAAAATGACTGCCCAGTTGAAACAAAATGACTGTCCAGTAGACACAAAATGACTGACCAGTTGACACTAAATGACTGACCAGTAGACACAAAATGACTGCCAAGTAAACACAAAATGACTGCCCAGTTGACACTAAATGACTGCCCAGTTGACACTAAATGACTGCCCAGTAGACACTAAATGACTGCCCAGTTGACACTAAATGACTGCCCAGTTGACACTAAATGACTGCCCAGTAGACACTAAATGACTGCCCAGTTGACACTAAATGACTGCCCAGTTGACACTAAATGACTGCCCAGTTGACACTAAATGACTGACCAGTAGACAAAAAATGACTGACCAGTTGACACTAAATGACTGCCCAGTTGACACTAAATGACTGCCCAGTAGACACAAAATGACTGACCAGTAGACACTAAATGACTGCCCAGTAGACAAAAAATGACTGACCAGTTGACACTAAATGACTGCCCAGTTGACACTAAATGACTGCCCAGTAGACACAAAATGACTGACCAGTAGACACTAAATGACTGCCCAGTAGACAAAAAATGACTGACCAGTTGACACTAAATGACTGCCCAGTTGACACTAAATGACTGCCCAGTAGACACAAAATGACTGACCAGTAGACAAAAAATGACTGACCAGTTGACACTAAATGACTGCCCAGTTGACACTAAATGACTGCCCAGTAGACACAAAATGACTGACCAGTAGACACTAAATGACTGCCCAGTAGACAAAAAATGACTGACCAGTTGACACTAAATGACTGCCCAGTTGACACTAAATGACTGCCCAGTAGACACAAAATGACTGACCAGTAGACACAAAATGACTGACCAGTTGACACAAAATGACTGACCAGTTGAAACAAAATGACTGCCCAGTAGACAAAAAATGACTCACAAAACTGTCGACTGAATCACAGAAAAGTAGCTGTTATTATGGAAACTCATGACTATTGTACAACCTCTTTTCAAAGAACAGTCAAACATGAGAGATGGGAGAGATGGGAGAGATGGGAGAGATGGGAGAGGAGGGAGAGATGGGAGAGGAGGGAGAGATGGGAGAGATGGGAGAGGAGGGAGAGATGGGAGAGGAGGGAGAGATGGGAGAGGAGGGAGAGATGGGAGAGATGGGAGAGATGGGAGAGATGGGAGAGATGGGAGAGGAGGGAGAGATGGGAGAGATGGGAGAGATGGGAGAGGAGGGAGAGATGGGAGAGGAGGGAGAGATGGGAGAGATGGGAGAGATGGGAGAGATGGGAGAGATGGGAGAGATGGGAGAGATGGGAGAGATGGGAGAGGAGGGAGAGATGGGAGAGATGGGAGAGATGGGAGAGGAGGGAGAGATGGGAGAGGAGGGAGAGATGGGAGAGATGGGAGAGATGGGAGAGGAGGGAGAGATGGGAGAGGAGGGAGAGATGGGAGAGATGGGAGAGGAGGGAGAGATGGGAGAGGAGGGAGAGGAGGGAGAGATGGGAGAGGAGGGAGAGATGGGAGAGGAGGGAGAGATGGGAGAGGAGGGAGAGATGGGAGAGGAGGGAGAGATGGGAGAGGAGGGAGAGATGGGAGAGGAGGGAGAGATGGGAGAGGAGGGAGAGATGGGAGAGATGGGAGAGGAGGGAGAGATGGGAGAGGAGGGAAACAGGAGAGAGATGGGAGAGGAGGGAGACAGGAGAGAGATGGGAGAGGAGGGAAACAGGAGAGAGATGGGAGAGGAGGGAGACAGGAGAGAGATGGGAGAGGAGGGAAACAGGAGAGAGATGGGAGAGGAGGGAAACAGGAGAGAGATGGGAGAGGAGGGAGACAGGAGAGAGATGGGAGAGGAGGGAAACAGGAGAGAGATGGGAGAGGAGGGAAACAGGAGAGAGATGGGAGAGGAGGGAGACAGGAGAGAGATGGGAGAGGAGGGAAACAGGAGAGAGATGGGAGAGGAGGGAAACAGGAGAGAGATGGGAGAGGAGGGAAACAGGAGAGAGATGGGAGAGGAGGGAAACAGGAGAGAGATGGGAGAGGAGGGAGACAGGAGAGAGATGGGAGAGGAGGGAAACAGGAGAGAGATGGGAGAGGAGGGAAACAGGAGAGAGATGGGAGAGGAGGGAGACAGGAGAGAGATGGGAGAGGAGGGAAACAGGAGAGAGATGGGAGAGAGGAGGGAGACAGGAGAGAGATGGGAGAGGAGGGAAACAGGAGAGAGATGGGAGAGGAGGGAAACAGGAGAGAGATGGGAGAGGAGGGAGACAGGAGAGAGATGGGAGAGGAGGGAAACAGGAGAGAGATGGGAGAGGAGGGAAACAGGAGAGAGATGGGAGAGGAGGGAAACAGGAGAGAGATGGGAGAGGAGGGAAACAGGAGAGAGATGGGAGAGGAGGGAAACAGGAGAGAGATGGGAGAGGAGGGAAACAGGAGAGAGATGGGAGAGGAGGGAAACAGGAGAGAGATGGGAGAGGAGGGAAACAGGAGAGAGATGGGAGAGGAGGGAAACAGGAGAGAGATGGGAGAGGAGGGAAACAGGAGAGAGATGGGAGAGGAGGGAAACAGGAGAGAGATGGGAGAGGAGGGAGACAGGAGAGAGATGGGAGAGGAGGGAAACAGGAGAGAGATGGGAGAGGAGGGAAACAGGAGAGAGATGGGAGAGGAGGGAAACAGGAGAGAGATGGGAGAGGAGGGAAACAGGAGAGAGATGGGAGAGGAGGGAAACAGGAGAGAGATGGGAGAGGAGGGAAACAGGAGAGAGATGGGAGAGGAGGGAAACAGGAGAGAGATGGGAGAGGAGGGAAACAGGAGAGAGATGGGAGAGGAGGGAAACAGGAGAGAGATGGGAGAGGAGGGAAACAGGAGAGAGATGGGAGAGGAGGGAAACAGGAGAGAGATGGGAGAGGAGGGAAACAGGAGAGAGATGGGAGAGGAGGGAAACAGGAGAGAGATGGGAGAGGAGGGAAACAGGAGAGAGATGGGAGAGGAGGGAAACAGGAGAGAGATGGGAGAGGAGGGAGACAGGAGAGAGATGGGAGAGGAGGGAAACAGGAGAGAGATGGGAGAGGAGGGAGACAGGAGAGAGATGGGAGAGGAGGGAAACAGGAGAGAGATGGGAGAGGAGGGAAACAGGAGAGAGATGGGAGAGGAGGGAAACAGGAGAGAGATGGGAGAGATGGGAGAGGAGGGAAACAGGAGAGAGATGGGAGAGGAGGGAAACAGGAGAGAGATGGGAGAGGAGGGAGACAGGAGAGAGATGGGAGAGGAGGGAAACAGGAGAGAGATGGGAGAGGAGGGAAACAGGAGAGAGATGGGAGAGGAGGGAAACAGGAGAGAGATGGGAGAGGAGGGAAACAGGAGAGAGATGGGAGAGGAGGGAAACAGGAGAGAGATGGGAGAGGAGGGAAACAGGAGAGAGATGGGAGAGGAGGGAAACAGGAGAGAGATGGGAGAGGAGGGAAACAGGAGAGAGATGGGAGAGGAGGGAAACAGGAGAGAGATGGGAGAGGAGGGAAACAGGAGAGAGATGGGAGAGGAGGGAAACAGGAGAGAGATGGGAGAGGAGGGAAACAGGAGAGAGATGGGAGAGGAGGGAAACAGGAGAGAGATGGGAGAGGAGGGAGACAGGAGAGAGATGGGAGAGGAGGGAAACAGGAGAGAGATGGGAGAGGAGGGAAACAGGAGAGAGATGGGAGAGGAGGGAAACAGGAGAGAGATGGGAGAGGAGGGAAACAGGAGAGAGATGGGAGAGGAGGGAAACAGGAGAGAGATGGGAGAGGAGGGAAACAGGAGAGAGATGGGAGAGGAGGGAAACAGGAGAGAGATGGGAGAGGAGGGAAACAGGAGAGAGATGGGAGAGGAGGGAAACAGGAGAGAGATGGGAGAGGAGGGAAACAGGAGAGAGATGGGAGAGGAGGGAAACAGGAGAGAGATGGGAGAGGAGGGAAACAGGAGAGAGATGGGAGAGGAGGGAAACAGGAGAGAGATGGGAGAGGAGGGAAACAGGAGAGAGATGGGAGAGGAGGGAAACAGGAGAGAGATGGGAGAGGAGGGAGACAGGAGAGAGATGGGAGAGGAGGGAAACAGGAGAGAGATGGGAGAGGAGGGAGACAGGAGAGAGATGGGAGAGGAGGGAAACAGGAGAGAGATGGGAGAGGAGGGAAACAGGAGAGAGATGGGAGAGGAGGGAAACAGGAGAGAGATGGGAGAGATGGGAGAGGAGGGAAACAGGAGAGAGATGGGAGAGGAGGGAAACAGGAGAGAGATGGGAGAGGAGGGAGACAGGAGAGAGATGGGAGAGGAGGGAAACAGGAGAGAGATGGGAGAGGAGGGAAACAGGAGAGAGATGGGAGAGGAGGGAAACAGGAGAGAGATGGGAGAGGAGGGAGACAGGAGAGAGATGGGAGAGGAGGGAAACAGGAGAGAGATGGGAGAGGAGGGAGACAGGAGAGAGATGGGAGAGGAGGGAAACAGGAGAGAGATGGGAGAGGAGGGAGACAGGAGAGAGATGGGAGAGGAGGGAGACAGGAGAGAGATGGGAGAGGAGGGAAACAGGAGAGAGATGGGAGAGGAGGGAAACAGGAGAGAGATGGGAGAGGAGGGAAACAGGAGAGAGATGGGAGAGGAGGGAGACAGGAGAGAGATGGGAGAGGAGGGAGACAGGAGAGAGATGGGAGAGGAGGGAAACAGGAGAGAGATGGGAGAGGAGGGAAACAGGAGAGAGATGGGAGAGGAGGGAAACAGGAGAGAGATGGGAGAGGAGGGAGACGGGAGAGAGATGGGAGAGGAGGGAAACAGGAGAGAGATGGGAGAGGAGGGAAACAGGAGAGAGATGGGAGAGGAGGGAAACAGGAGAGAGATGGGAGAGGAGGGAGACAGGAGAGAGATGGGAGAGGAGGGAAACAGGAGAGAGATGGGAGAGGAGGGAAACAGGAGAGAGATGGGAGAGGAGGGAGACAGGAGAGAGATGGGAGAGGAGGGAGACAGGAGAGAGATGGGAGAGGAGGGAAACAGGAGAGAGATGGGAGAGGAGGGAGACAGGAGAGAGATGGGAGAGGAGGGAAACAGGAGAGAGATGGGAGAGGAGGGAAACAGGAGAGAGATGGGAGAGGAGGGAAACAGGAGAGAGATGGGAGAGGAGGGAAACAGGAGAGAGATGGGAGAGGAGGGAAACAGGAGAGAGATGGGAGAGGAGGGAGACAGGAGAGAGATGGGAGAGGAGGGAGACAGGAGAGAGATGGGAGAGGAGGGAAACAGGAGAGAGATGGGAGAGGAGGGAGACAGGAGAGAGATGGGAGAGGAGGGAGACAGGAGAGAGATGGGAGAGGAGGGAGACAGGAGAGAGATGGGAGAGGAGGGAAACAGGAGAGAGATGGGAGAGGAGGGAGACAGGAGAGAGATGGGAGAGGAGGGAAACAGGAGAGAGATGGGAGAGGAGGGAAACAGGAGAGAGATGGGAGAGGAGGGAGACAGGAGAGAGATGGGAGAGGAGGGAGACAGGAGAGAGATGGGAGAGGAGGGAGACAGGAGAGAGATGGGAGAGGAGGGAAACAGGAGAGAGATGGGAGAGGAGGGAGACAGGAGAGAGATGGGAGAGGAGGGAGACGGGAGAGAGATGGGAGAGGAGGGAAACAGGAGAGAGATGGGAGAGGAGGGAGACAGGAGAGAGATGGGAGAGGAGGGAGACGGGAGAGAGATGGGAGAGGAGGGAAACAGGAGAGAGATGGGAGAGGAGGGAGACAGGAGAGAGATGGGAGAGGAGGGAGACGGGAGAGAGATGGGAGAGGAGGGAAACAGGAGAGAGATGGGAGAGGAGGGAGACAGGAGAGAGATGGGAGAGGAGGGAGACGGGAGAGAGATGGGAGAGGAGGGAAACAGGAGAGAGATGGGAGAGGAGGGAGACAGGAGAGAGATGGGAGAGGAGGGAGACAGGAGAGAGATGGGAGAGGAGGGAGACAGGAGAGAGATGGGAGAGGAGGGAAACAGGAGAGAGATGGGAGAGGAGGGAGACAGGAGAGAGATGGGAGAGGAGGGAGACGGGAGAGAGATGGGAGAGGAGGGAAACAGGAGAGAGATGGGAGAGGAGGGAGACAGGAGAGAGATGGGAGAGGAGGGAGACGGGAGAGAGATGGGAGAGGAGGGAAACAGGAGAGAGATGGGAGAGGAGGGAGACAGGAGAGAGATGGGAGAGGAGGGAAACAGGAGAGAGATGGGAGAGGAGGGAGACAGGAGAGAGATGGGAGAGGAGGGAGACGGGAGAGAGATGGGAGAGGAGGGAAACAGGAGAGAGATGGGAGAGGAGGGAGACAGGAGAGAGATGGGAGAGGAGGGAGACAGGAGAGAGATGGGAGAGGAGGGAGACAGGATAGAGATGGGAGAGAGGAGGGAGACAGGAGAGAGATGGGAGAGGAGGGAGACAGGAGAGAGATGGGAGTGAGAGATAATGAACGCGTCTCTCTCTGCTCTGTAACCGGTGAGGAGAGACACCCACTGTGGAACCCCTGGCTAGAACACATTGGGTTGGCTAACCTGTCACACAC
>NC_048586.1:49922576-49932576 GCF_013265735.2 Oncorhynchus mykiss | reverse complement strand
CTGTAGGGGAGGGAGAGGGGGTGTCTGTTCTGTAGGGGAGGGAGAGGGGGTGTCTGTTCTGTAGGGGAGGGAGAGGGGGTGTCTGTTCTGTAGGGGAGGGGGGGTCTGTTCTGTAGGGGAGGGAGAGGGGGTGTCTGTTCTGTAGGGGAGGGAGAGGGGGTGTCTGTTCTATAAGGGAGGGGGTGTCTGTTCTATAAGGGAGGGGGAGACAGTACAGCATCTGTTTTTCACTTGTTCCAGGCTGGTCGGGGTGTTTTCTGTCCCGGCTGGGTGGTGTACAGGTCAAGGCTTGGGGCTGACTGTGGACCTGTAAGTTAGAGGGCCTGGATATAATGCAGACAGTAGGGACTGTAGGGGAAGGCAGAAATATAACTGTGGAAGACTAGGAAACATGAGATGCAGGGGAGGGGTGTACGGACCCCAGAGCTGCTTACTGTGGGCTGGTTAACTTTGTAGAGGCTAACGGACATTCCATATGGCCCATACGGTGCCGTATTATACAGCTTTAATGACTTTATTAAATATGTTACAAATCTAACAAATCATCACAGGAGGCTGTGTTTCCAGAGGCTGCCTTCCACATGGACAGATGTAAGGAGAAGAAAGAGAGAGAGAGAGAGAAAGAGAGAGAGAGAGGGAGAGAGAGAGTGAGTGATGGAGACAGAGAGAGAGAGTGAGAGAGATGGAGAGAGCGCGAGAGGGAGAGATAGAGATGGAGAGGGAGAGAGAGGGAGAGAGAGAAAGAGGCTGTAAAAAAGAATAACAGCCTGTAAAAAGCTGTAATAGACCAATGAACAGTCATTCACTCTGTTTTCTGTTTCTCTGTGTGAATAGAGTCCTCCAAACCTCTTTACATTTTGTTACAAAATAACATGTTGTAAAAACTACAGACTGTCTCCCTTCTGATGGCTTTCTCAGATGGCTTTCTAGAGAAAAACAGAACAAAGCTTAGCGAAGAAGGAGAGAGGGATAGGAAGATCAGGGAAGTAGAGAGGAGGAGAAGGAGGAGGAGAGCTGGAGAGGAGGGTGAAGGGGAGGGGGAGGAGAGCAGGAGTGGAGGAGGAGGAGGAGAGCAGGAGTGGAGGAGGAGGAGAGCAGGAGTGGAGGAAGAGGAGGAGAGCAGGAGTGGAGGAGGAGGAGAGCAGGAGTGGAGGAGGAGGAGAGCAGGAGTGGAGGAGTAGGAGGAGAGCAGGAGTGGAGGAGGAGGAGAGCAGGAGTGGAGGAGTAGGAGGAGAGCAGGAGTGGAGGAGGAGGAGAGCAGGAGTGGAGGAGTAGGAGGAGAGCAGGAGTGGAGGAGGAGGAGGAGGAGAGCAGGAGTAGAGGAGAGGAGGAGGAGAAGGAGAGCAGGATTGGTGGAGAGGAGGAGGAGAGGGAGGAGAGCGTGGAAGTGGTGGTGGTGATGGTGGTGGTGGTGGTAATGGTGATGATGATGATGGTGATGGTGGTGGTGATGGTGGTGATGATGATGATGGTGGTGATGGTGATGATGATGATGGTGGTGATGGTGGTGATGATGATGGTGGTGATGGTGATGATGGTGGTGGTGATGGTGGTTATGGTGGTGGTGGTGATGGTGATGATGATGGTGGTGGTGGTGATGGTGGTGATGATGGTGGTGATGGTGGTGGTGATGGTGGTGATGGTGGTGGTGGTGGTGATGGTGGTGGTGGTGGTGGTGGTGGTGGTGATGGTGGTGGTGATGATGGTGGTGGTGGTGATGGTGGTGGTGGTGGTGGTGGTGGTGATGATGGTGCAAAAGTAAACAGCTCTAAACAGGAGTTTGGGTGGAGATCAGAATAGCTGTGACCCCATCTACCACCAACCACTGATGTATAGAGACGACGCCTCTGTCTTTGATCACTGTCCCTTTCCACCCTATAAATGTATTCACCGCAATCTTCCAAATCTACTCAAACACCCAAACTCAAATATCTCTTCATAGACAGTCCTCCTAACCTTCTCTCTCACTCTCATGCATTTTCCAACAAGTTGGACTTTGGCCGTCAGACACTGATGTCTTACTGGGGCTCTTTCATACCGTCCCTAGGAGGGGTGCGTCACTTGAGTGGTTGAGTCACTGATGTGATCTTCCTGTCTGCGTTGGCGCCCCCCCCTTGGGTTGTGCCGTGGCGGAGATCTTTGTGGGCTATACTCGGCCTTGTCTCAGGATGGTAAGTTGGTGGTTGAAGATATCCCTCTAGTGGTGTGGGGGCTGTGCTTTGGCTAAGTGGGTGGGGTTATATCCTTCCTGTTTGGCCCTGTCCGCGGGTGTCCTCGGATGGGGCCACATTGTCTCCTGACCCCTCCTGTCTCATCCTCCAGTATTTATGCTGCAGTAGTTTATGTGTCGGGGGGCTAGGGTCAGTTTGTTATATCTGGAGTACTTCTCCTGTCCTATCCGGTGTCCTGTGTGAATTTAAGTATGCTCTCTCTAATTTTCTCTTTCTCTCTTTCTTTCTCTCTCTCGGAGGACCTGAGCCCTAGGACCATGCCCCAGGACTACCTGACATGATGACTCCTTGCTGTCCACAGTCCACCTGGCCGTGCTGCTGCTCCAGTTTCAACTGTTCTGCCTGTGATTATTATGTTTTGACCATGCTGGTCATTTATGAACATTTGAACATCTTGGCCATGTACTGTTATAATCTCCACCCGGCACAGCCAGAAGAGGACTGGCAACCCCACATAGCCTGGTTCCTCTCTAGGTTTCTTCCTAGGTTTTGGCCTTGCTAGGGAGTTTTTCCTAGCCACCGTGTTTCTACACCTGCATTGCTTGCTGTTTGGGGTTTTAGGCTGGGTTTCTGTACAGCACTTTGAGATATCAGCTGATGTACGAAGGGCTATATACAGTGCCTTGCGAAAGTATTCGGCCCACTTGAACTTTGCGACCTTTTGCCACATTTCAGGCTTCAAACATAAAGATATAAAACTGTATTTTTTTGTGAAGAATCAACAACAAGTGGGACACAATCATGAAGTGGAACGACATTTATTGGATATTTCAAACTTTTTTAACAAATCAAAAACTGAAAAATTGGGCGTGCAAAATTATTCAGCCCCCTTAAGTTAATACTTTGTAGCGCCACCTTTGCTGCGATTACAGCTGTAAGTCGCTTGGGGTATGTCTCTATCAGTTTTGCATATCGAGAGACTGGAATTTTTTCCCATTCCTCCTTGCAAAACAGCTCGAGCTCAGTGAGGTTGGATGGAGAGCATTTGTGAACAGCAGTTTTCAGTTCTTTCCACAGATTCTCGATTGGATTCAGGTCTGGACTTTGACTTGGCCATTCTAACACCTGGATATGTTTATTTTTGAACCATTCCATTGTAGATTTTGCTTTATGTTTTGGATCATTGTCTTGTTGGAAGACAAATCTCCGTCCCAGTCTCAGGTCTTTTGCAGACTCCATCAGGTTTTCTTCCAGAATGGTCCTGTATTTGGCTCCATCCATCTTCCCATCAATTTTAACCATCTTCCCTGTCCCTGCTGAAGAAAAGCAGGCCCAAACCATGATGCTGCCACCACCATGTTTGACAGTGGGGATGGTAGGTTCAGGGTGATGAGCTGTGTTGCTTTTACGCCAAACATAACGTTTTGCATTGTTGCCAAAAAGTTCAATTTTGGTTTCATCTGACCAGAGCACCTTCTTCCACATGTTTGGTGTGTCTCCCAGGTGGCTTGTGGCAAACTTTTACCAACACTTTTTATGGATATCTTTAAGAAATGGCTTTCTTCTTGCCACTCTTCCATAAAGGCCAGATTTGTGCAATATACGACTGATTGTTGTCCTATGGACAGAGTCTCCCACCTCAGCTGTAGATCTCTGCAGTTCATCCATAGTGATCATGGGCCTCTTGGCTGCATCTCTGATCAGTCTTCTCCTTGTATGAGCTGAAAGTTTAGAGGGACGGCCAGGTCTTGGTAGATTTGCAGTGGTCTGATACTCCTTCCATTTCAATATTATCGCTTGCACAGTGCTCCTTGGGATGTTTAAAGCTTGGGAAATATTTTTGTATCCAAATCCGGCTTTAAACTTCTTCACAACAGTATCTCGGACCTGCCTGGTGTGTTCCTTGTTCTTCATGATGCTCTCTGCGCTTTTAACGGACATCTGAGACTATCACAGTGCAGGTGCATTTATATGGAGACTTGATTACACACAGGTGGATTGTATTTATCATCATTAGTCATTTAGGTCAACAATGGATCATTCAGAGATCCTCACTGAACATCTGGAGAGAGTTTGCTGCACTGAAAGTAAAGGAGCTGAATAATTTTGCACGCCCAATTTTTCAGTTTTTGATTTGTTAAAAAAGTTTGAAATATCCAATAAATGTCGTTCCACTTCATGATTGTGTCCCACTTGTTGTTGATTCTTCACAAAAAAATACAGTTTTATATCTTTATGTTTGAAGCCTGAAATGTGGCAAAAGGTCGCAAAGTTCAAGGGGGCCGAATACTTTCGCAAGGCACTGTAAATACATTTGATTTGATTTGATTTGATTTGATGTCTTCACAGCTTACTTCTTCTAAATCTAGTCAATCGCTCAAACTTAAACTCAAAGGCTCTCATGTCTTTTCCCTATTGGTTTACTGTACCCTTCACCTGTAAATGTGTTTTCTTCAAAGACAGTGTCCTAACCCAATTTAATCAACCTCTCAAACTCAAAGACACCAAATCAACCTCTCAAACTCAAATACACAAAATCAACCTCTCAAACACAAAGACACCAAATCAACTTCTCAAACTCAGACACCAAATCAACCTCTCAAACACAAAGACACCAAATCAACCTCTCAAACTCAAAGACACCAAATCAACTTCTCAAACTCAAAGACACCAAATCAACCTCTCAAACTCAAAGACACCAAATCAACATCTCAAACTCAAAGACACCAAATCAACCTCTCAAACTCAGACACAAAATCAACCTCTCAAACACAAAGACACCAAATCAACCTCTCAAACTCAAAGACACCAAATCAACATCTCAAACACAAAGACACAAAATCAACCTCTCAAACACAAAGACACCAAATCAACCTCTCAAACTCAAAGACACCAAATCAACATCTCAAACACAAAGACACCAAATCAACCTCTCAAACACAAAGACACCAAATCAACCTCTCAAACTCAGACACAAAATTAACCTCTCAAACTCAAAGACACCAAATCAACCTCTCAAACACAAAGACACCAAATCAACCTCTCAAACACAAAGACACCAAATCAACATCTGAAACTCTCTTAACTTTTCCCACCCGTCTGACTCTTTCTTTCTCACCATCATGAACAAAACTGTGCTATCTAGAACCTAAAGGTGCTATCTAGAACCTAAAAGGTTTATTCAGTTGTCCCCATAGGTAGAATCCCTTGAAAAACCCTTTTTGGTTCCAGGTAGAACCCCTTTACACAGAGGTTTCTACATAGAACCCAAAAGAGTAGAATAACATTTTTTGGAACCCATTTTTCTAAGAGTGTAGAGGCTTTTGTGGCAGTGGGGACACCCGGGAGACGTTAGGTTTCTCCCTGTAGCGTGGGATCTGAAGGAAACAGAGAGCTTGTCAAAGCAGGAAGTGGAGTATATCACAGCCTGAGCTATCCCAGAGGCCTCGCTGTGTGTGATGGAGACGCAACAACCACAGGACAAACACGTGTAACTACTAACGGGGGTGGAGGGGGCAGACGGTGGGAGATAAAAATAGGATGGAAAAAGTAGCATGCAGGCTGTTCCCTCCCTCCCTTTCTCTCTCTCTCTCTCTCTCTCTCTTTCTCTCTCTCTCTCTCTCTCTCTCATTCCCTCTCTCTCTCTCTCTCTCTCTCTCTCTCTCTCTCTCACTCTCTCTCTCTCCGTCTCTCTCTCTCTTTCTCTCTCTCTCTCTCTGTCTCCCTCTCTCCCTCCCTCTCTCTCTCTCTCTCCCTACCTCTCTCTCTCTCTCTCTCTCTCTCTCTCTCTCTCTCTCTCTCTCTCTCTCTCTCTCTCTCTCTCTCTCTCTCTCTCTCTCTCTCTCTCTCTCTCTCTCTCTCTCTCTCTCTCTCTCTCTCTCTCTCTCTCTCTCTCTCTCTCTCTCTCTCTCTCTCTCCCTCCCTCTCTCTCTCTCTCTCTCTCTCTCTCTCTCTCTCTCTCTCTCTCTCTCTCTCTCTCTCTCTCTCTCTCCCTCTCTCTCTCTCTCCCTCCCCCTCTCTCTCCCTCTCTCTCTCCCTCTCTCTCCCCCTCTCTCTCCCCTCTCTCTCCCTCTATCTCTCCCTCTCTCTTTCTCTCTCTCTTCCCCCCTCCCTCCCTCCCTCCCTCCCTCCCTCCCTGCCTGCCTGCCTGCCTCCCTCCTCTCTCCCTCCTCTCCTCCACTAAAATCTCTATTGTAGCCTCACAGTCCCACAGTCAGCTAGGTTCCCACAGTCAGCTAGGTGTGTGTGCAGGTGTGTGTGTGTGCATATTAGTGTGTGTGTGCAGATGCGTGTGTGTGTGTGCAGATGCGTGTGGTGTGTGTGCAGGTGTGTGGTGTGTATGTGTGTGTGTGTGTGTGTGTGTGTGTGTGTGTGTGTGTGTGTGTGTGTGTGAGTGTGCAGGCCTGCCAGCACAGGTAACAGTGACAGCTCCCACAGTGGGATGATGAATGGCAGGCAAAGAGAAGAGCCTGTGTACAGGTAACCTTGCCTCTGCCCCATAAGTCCCAGCATGTCTATGTGTAGAGAATGTGTGTCTCTGTGTGTGTGTGTGTGTGTGTGTGTGTGTGTGTGTGTGTGTGTGTGTGTGTGTGTGTGTGTGTGTGTGTGTGTGTGTGTGTGTGTGTATAAAGGACGTCACGTTGCTTGCTTAGCAAGTACCACTTCCTCACGTATCTTCCTGCTGGTTCGGCTGACACCGAGGCTGACACTGAGGCTGACACCGAAGCTGACACCGAAGCTGACACCGAAGCTGGCACCGAGAGTGACACCGAAGCTGACACCGAAGCTGACACCGAGGCTGACACCGAGGCTGGCTGACACCGAGGCTGACACCGAAGCTGACACAGAGGCTGACACCGAAGCTGACACCGAAGCTGACACCGAAGCTCAAATCCAGGACCTCTGCCTGACTAGCACGTGTGACTGCACCCCCCCCCCCCCCCCCCCCGAAGCGTCTTACCAGTCGGTGCCACGTGAAAAGCTATTCACTGGCACAAGCAGGACCCTTCAGGAGAAAGGTTCACACATCCCCACGTGCTGCACGAGTCCTACCTTGTGGTTCTTGCCGTATCGGTAGACCATCCAGTCCTCTCCGTTGGTGCTGACCTCCAGCTTAAAGGTGGTGACATAGTAGGACTTCTGGGTCTCCTTGGACACCGCTCCCTGGGTAGAGATACCCGTCAACACCTTCAGGACATGGAGATCCACCTGGGGGAGGGAGAAAGATATATATATATATATTAGAGAGAGAGAGAGAGAAGGAGAGAGCGAGAGAGAAGGAGAGATAGTGAGAGAGAGAAAGAACATAATCAAGATCATTTGAACAAATATGATCATTTGAGTCCATCAGTCTAGATCTGAGATTGCTCTCCCCCCCCCTCTCTCTCTCTCTCTCTCTCCTCCCTCTGTCTCCTCCATCTACCTCTCTCTCCTCCCTCTCTCTCATCCATCTCTCTCTCTCTCGCTCTTTCTCTCTCTCCTCTCCTCCCTCTCTCTCCCCTCCATCTCTCTCCTCCCTCTCTCTCCTCCATCTATCTCTCTCTCCTCCCTCTCTCTCCTCCATCTCTCCCTCTCTCTCCTACATCTCTCTCTCCCCTCTATCTCTCTCTCCTCCCTCTCTCTCCTCCATCTATCTATCTATCTCTCCTCTCTCCCTCTCCTCTCCTCTTTCCTCCCTCTCTCTCCTCCATCTATCTATCTATCTCTACTCTCTACCTCTCCTCTCCTCTTTCCTCCCTCGCTCCTGCAGCGATCGATAGTAATGACCCTGGTGCTCATTCTAATTTCCCTTCATGATGATCACCTTCCTATTTCATCTCCATTCTGCTCTGATACGTGGCTGGACTAGGAACACTACCAGGGTCTATATCAGCCAAGAGACACGCACACACACACACACACACACACACACTCACGCACGCACGCACGCACTCACACAAACACACACACACACGCACACAGACGCACACACACACACACCAGAAGTTTAATCTGCAACTCTCTCAGCCTCCCAGGCCCAGTCCTCTGGGAGCAGCTCTGCTCTCTGAATCCCTGATCCCCGGGTGCGTCCTCAATGGAGCCCTAGTCCCTATATAGTGCACCGGAGAGTCCTAGTCTAAAGTAGTGCACTAGATAGGAAATAGGGTACCATCATTCAGTTCCCCATTAGTTTTTGCCAAAGCAGCAGCTATTCTTCCTGGGTTCCCCACTGATACTGTCCACTGATAGACAAGGACAGTCACGCAAATTAAACACACACACACACACAATAGTGTGATATAGTGTGATATTGTGTTATAGAGGGAGTTAGTGTGATAATGTGATATAGTCTGATAGAGTGATATAGTGTGATAGAGTGATATAGTGTTATAGTGTGATATAGTGTGATAGAGTGATATAGTGTGATAATGTGTGATAGAGTGATATAGTGTGATAGAGTGATATAGTGTGATAATGTGTGATAGAGTGATATAGTGTGATAGAGTGTGATAAAGTGTGATAGAGTGTTTAGAGTGTGTTATAGTGTGATAGAGTGTGATATGGTGTGATAATGTGATATAGTGTGATATAGTGTGATAGAGTGTGATCGAGTGTGATAGAGTGTGATAGAGTGTGATATAGTGTGATATAGTGTGATATAGTGATATAGAGTGTGATATAGTGTGATATAGTGTGATAGAGTGTGATAGAGGGTGATATAGTGTGATAGAGTGTGATAGAGTGTGATATAGTGTGATAGAGTGTGATATAGTGTGATATAGTGTGATAGAGTGTGATATAGTGTGATATAGTGTGATATAGTGTGATAGAGTGTGATAGAGTGTGATAGAGTGTGATAGAGTGTGATATAGTGTGATAGAGTGTGATATAGTGTGATATAGTGTGATATAGTGTGATATAGTGTGATATAGTGTGATAGACAAAGACATGAGGAAGTGGATGGCGGCACATTTTTTACATTTAAACTCGGACAAAACAGAGATTCTTGTTCTAGGTCCCAAGAAACAAAGAGATCTTCTGTTGAATCTGATAATTCATCTTAATGGTTGTACAGTCGTCTCAAATAAAACTGTGAAGGGCCTCGGCGTTCCTCTGGTCCCTGATCTCTCTTTTGACGAACATATCAAGACTGTTTCAAGGACAGCATTTTTTTCATCTATGTAACATTGCAAAAATCAGAAACTTTCTGTCCAAAAATGATGCAGAAAAATTAATCCATGCTTTTGTCACTAGAGTTGATTTCAAGGTGTTACTGCTAACCTACAAAGCATTACATGGGCTTGCACCTACCTATGTCTCTGATTTGGTCCTGCCGTACATACCTACACGTACGCTACGGTCACAAGACGCAGGCCTCCTAATTGTCCCTAGAATTTCTAAGCAAACAACTGGAGGCAGGGCTTTCTCCTATAGAGCTCCATTTTTATGGAATGGTCTGCCTACCCATGTGAGAGATGCAGACTCGGTCTCAACCGTTATGTCTTTATTGAAGACTCATCTCTTCAGTAGGTCCTATGATTGAGTGTAGTCTGGCCCAGGAGTGTGAAGGTGAACGGAAATGCTCTGGAGCAACGAACCGCCTTTGCTGTCTCTGCCTGGTCCGGTTCCCCTCTCTCTGCTGGGATTCTCTACCTCTGACCCTATTACGGGGGCTAAGTCACTGGCTTACTGGTGCTCTTCCATGCCGTCCCTAGGAGGGGTGCGTCACTTGAGTGGGTTGAGTCACTGACGTGATCTTCCTGTCCTGTTTGTCGCTCCCTCTGGCTCATGCGGCGAAGGAAATCTTCGAGGGCTATACTCGCCCTTGTCTCGGGGTAGTAGGTTGCTGG
>NC_048586.1:49905076-49912576 GCF_013265735.2 Oncorhynchus mykiss | reverse complement strand
ACATCAAACCACATAGTACTACATCAAACCATATCGCACCATATAGTACCACACAATACCACATCATACCACATCATATCACATAGTACCACATAGTACCACACCATACCACATAGTACCACATCAAACCACATAGTACGACATCATACCACATCATACCACATAGTACCACATAGTACCACATAGTACCACATCAAACCACATAGTACCACATAGTACAACATAGTACCATATCATACCACATAGTACCACACAATACCACACAGTACCACATAGTACCACATCAAACTACATAGTACCACATCAAACCACATCGCACCACATAGTACCACATCATACCACATCATACCACATAGTACCACATCATACCACATCATACCACATAGTACCATATCATACCACATAGTACCACATAGTACCACATCAAACCACATCGCACCACATAGTACCACATCATACCACATCATACCACATAGTACCACATCATACCACATAGTACCACATATTACCACATTATACCACATCATACCACATAGTACCACACAATACCACATAGTACCACATAATACCACATCATACCACATAGTACCACATCGTACCACGTAGTACCACACAATACCACATAGTACCACATCAAACCACATAGTACCACAAAGTACCACATCATACCACATAGTACCACACAATACCACATAGTACCACATCATACCACATAGTACCACATCATACCACATCATACCACATAGTACCACATCATACCACATCATACCACATAGTACCACATCATACCACATAGTACCACATCATACCACATCGTACCACATAGTACCACACAATACCACATAGTACCACATAATACCACATCATACCACATAGTACCACATCGTACCACATCGTACCACGTAGTACCACACAATACCACATAGTACCACATAGTACCACATCAAACCACATAGTACCACAAAGTACCACATCATACCACATAGTACCACACAATACCACATAGTACCACATCATACCACATGGTACCACATAGTACCACATCATACCACATCATACCACATAGTACCACATCATACCACATCATACCACATAGTACCACATCATACCACATAGTACCACATCAAACCACATAGTACCACATAGTACCACATCATACCAAATAGTACCACATAGTACCACATAGTACCACATAGTACCACAACAAACCACATAGTACCACATCATACCACATAGTACCACACAATACCACATAGTACCACATCATACCACATTGTACCACATTGTACCACATCATACCACATAGTACCACATCATATCACATCATACCACATAGTACCACATCATACCACATAGTACCACATTATACCACATCGTACCACATAGTACCACACAATACCACATAGTACCACATAGTACCACATCAAACCACATAGTACTACATCAAACCATATCGCACCATATAGTACCACACAATACCACATCATACCACATCATATCACATAGTACCACATAGTACCACACCATACCACATAGTACCACATCAAACCACATAGTACGACATCATACCACATCATACCACATAGTACCACATAGTACCACATAGTACCACATCAAACCACATAGTACCACATAGTACAACATAGTACCATATCATACCACATAGTACCACACAATACCACACAGTACCACATAGTACCACATCAAACTACATAGTACCACATCAAACCACATCGCACCACATAGTACCACATCATACCACATCATACCACATAGTACCACATCATACCACATCATACCACATAGTACCATATCATACCACATAGTACCACATAGTACCACATCAAACCACATCGCACCACATAGTACCACATCATACCACATCATACCACATAGTACCACATCATACCACATAGTACCACATATTACCACATTATACCACATCATACCACATAGTACCACACAATACCACATAGTACCACATAATACCACATCATACCACATAGTACCACATCGTACCACGTAGTACCACACAATACCACATAGTACCACATCAAACCACATAGTACCACAAAGTACCACATCATACCACATAGTACCACACAATACCACATAGTACCACATCATACCACATAGTACCACATCATACCACATCATACCACATAGTACCACATCATACCACATCATACCACATAGTACCACATCATACCACATAGTACCACATCATACCACATCGTACCACATAGTACCACACAATACCACATAGTACCACATAATACCACATCATACCACATAGTACCACATCGTACCACATCGTACCACGTAGTACCACACAATACCACATAGTACCACATAGTACCACATCAAACCACATAGTACCACAAAGTACCACATCATACCACATAGTACCACACAATACCACATAGTACCACATCATACCACATGGTACCACATAGTACCACATCATACCACATCATACCACATAGTACCACATCATACCACATCATACCACATAGTACCACATCATACCACATAGTACCACATCAAACCACATAGTACCACATAGTACCACATCATACCAAATAGTACCACATAGTACCACATAGTACCACATAGTACCACAACAAACCACATAGTACCACATCATACCACATAGTACCACACAATACCACATAGTACCACATCATACCACATTGTACCACATAGTACAATATAGTACAAAATCATACCACATAGTACCACACAATACCACATCGCACCACATAGTACCACATAGTACCTCGTAGTACCACATAGTACCACATAGTACCACATAGTACCACACAATACCACATCGCAACACATAGTACCACATAGTACCACATAGTACCACATCATGACACATCATACCACATCATACCACATTTTACCACATTGTAGGTATGAAGCCACTATTAATGTTGCGTCTATGTATGTATATTCTGACTCATGGAGAAACTTAACGTCTGTCTGTTTCTCAAGTCCTCAGCCAAAAGACTGAGATTCAAACAGATAAACCTCTTACTTCTAAAGGTGATTCCAACTTGATCTCTTGATCTCTGCAAACATTTGGGTTAACTACCTTTAAAAGTCTATCACAGGTCGTTGATCTGCATTGGACTGAATCTACACTCCCTGAACGAGAATGAGATTCCATTTCTGTCCACACGAACTGTGATAGACGAGACACGAGGCACTTTTAACACAGTTGTTAAATATGGAGTCTCACCTGGATGTACTCCTTGCTGCTGTCCTCGTTGGGTGTCCACGCGTTGTTGCCGTTGTTAAGGCGGGCCTGCCGTGGCAACCATGTGTTGTCATAGAAGGAAGAGGAGGCAGTGATCTGGTCGTCAGAGATCTTCCCTGACTCCAGACCTAACGCGTTACTGCAATGGAAGGCTGGGGGAGGAGAACGGTGGACCAATCAATCAATCAATCAAGCAATCAATTAATCAATCAATCAATGACAGGTGGCCCAATCAATCAAGCAATCAATTAACCAATCAATCAACCAATCAATCAATGAGAGGTGGACCAATCAATCAATCAATGAGAGGTGGACCAATCAATCAACCAATCAATCAATGACAGGTGGACAAATCAATCAACCAATCAATCAATGAGAGGTGGACCAATCAATCAACCAATCGATCAATGACAGGTAGACAGTCAGATACAGAACTGAAGAGAGAAGGATCAATAAACACACACACACACACACACAGCAGTACTTACTGTCGCTGACTTCTTTGTGTGTCATGTTGTAGCGAGCAGAGAAGCCATCTTTGGCCACGGCCATGTCCGTGTGGAAGGACAGAGACAGGATACCTGTAGATGATGTGATTTCAGGAGGGATCTTAGTTCCACAGTAACGTCCTATCAGAGGCCCCACTGCAAACACATACACAAACCGGAGACCACCATTAGGAACATGACATTATGTGACATATGTACATAACGTAATATAGCCTAATATAAGATAATATAATGTAACGTAATGCAACATAACATAACATAACATAACATAACATAGCATAGCATAGCATAACATAACACAGCATAACATAACATAGCAATACATAGCATAACATAACATAGCATAACATAACATAGCATAACATAGCATAGCATAACATAACATAGCATAACATAGCATAACATAGCATAACATAACATAGCATAACATAACATAGCATAACATAACATAACATAGCATAACATAACATAGCATAACATAGCATAACATAACACATCATAACATAACATAGCATAGCATAACATGGCATAGCATAACATAACATAGCATAACATAGCATAGCATAACATAGCATAGCATAGCATAACATAACATAACATAACATAGCATAACATAACACATCATAACATAACATAGCATAGAATTAGATAGCATAACACAACACACAAATCAGCATTAGTAGCCTTTGCCCTAACGTCAGCACCCTCATAATGTCCAACAAGGTTACTGACCCGGATGAATTCTCAACCAGCCAAATTATGAACAGATCAACAACACTTAGCTGGGGCAAAACAACACTGGAAATTACAAGTACGGCATGTAAAAAGATCAATCCTGTCTTTCTCAGCACGCGGGGCAGGCTATAGAGAGATTCCACTGGGAAACAATGGGATGTCTCAGCCTAATCTCTTTATTTCATCCGTCTATCTCTCTTATGCCTTGATCTAATATCACGTGATAAGTCATTTGGGTTTAACGAGGGGTGAGGTGTTCTCTCTGTTCTCTCTGTTCTCTCTGTTCTCTCCGTCCCTCGTCTTCTCTCCTCCACCCCTTGGATCAGACGCGCTTTCTTTCCCTCCGTTCCCTTGATCCAAAGTGATTCATCCCCGTTTCTTACGCTCTTCTCATTCTATTTCTCTTCCACCTTTTAATTCCAGGACTTTGTGTGTCAACAGCTGAGTGATTTAGGATTCTAAGGTGGAAGGAGGGTGGGAGGGAGTAGGGGGTGCGGGAGGGCGGTAAGAAGGGCTATGAGCCGGGGTTTCTGGGACTAATACATTCATCTTGTAGCTCTCTCTGTCTTTCTTTCTTTCTCTCACTTTCTCACTCTCTCCTTCTCTCTCTGACTCCCAGGTACGGAAGACAAGGTAAACGAGGAAAAGCAATCGATCAGAAATATAGATTTTTCCTTGTTTTTGGAGTGGTTGGATATATGAAATAGGCCTCTTGAGCAAATAGGATAAATAATTATTTGTTGATAGGGCTGAACTGAAAATTACCATATCAATACGCATTAACATTACCATATCAATACACATGACATTACCATATCAATACACATGGCATTACCATATCAATACACATGGCATTACCATATCAATATGCCTGCCATTACTATATCAAGACTAGATGGACATTATCATATCAATACACAGGACATTACCATATCAATACACAGGAACATGACCATATCAATACACAGGACATTACCATATCAATACACAGGACATTACCATATCAATACACAGGACATTACCATATCAAGACTAGATGGACATTATCATATCAATACTAGAGGGACATTATCATATCAATACACATGACATTATCATATCAATACACAGGGCATTACCATATCAATATGCCTGCCATTACTATATCAAGACTAGATGGACATTACCATATCAATACACATGACATTACCATATCAATACACAGTACATTACCATATCAATACACATGGCATTACCATATCAATATGCCTGCCATTACTATATCAAGACTAGATGGACATTACCATATCAATACACATGCCATTACCATATCAATACACAGTACATTACCATATCAATACACAGGGCATTACCATATCAATATGCCTGCCATTACTATATCAAGACTAGATGGACATTACCATATCAAGACTAGAGGGACATTATCGTATCAATACTAGAGGGACATTACCATATCAATAAACATGACATTACCATAGCAAGACTAGAGGGACATTATCATATCAATACTAGAGGGACATTATCATATCAATACTAGAGGGACATTACCATTTCAAGACTAGAGGGGCATTATCATATCAATACTAGAGAGACATTACCATATTAATACACATAACATTACCATATAAAGGCTAGATGGACATTATCATATCAATACTAGGGGGACATTATCATATAAATTCTAGAGGGACATTATCATATCAATACTGGAAGTACATTAACATATCAATACTAGAAGTACATTACCATGTCAATACTAGAGGGACATTATCATATCAAGACTAGAGGGACATTGCCATATAAAGGCTAGAGGGACATTATCATATCAATACTAGAGGTACATTATCATATCAAGACTAGATGGGCATTATCATATCAAGACTAGAGAGACATTACCATATCAATACACATAACATTACCATATAAAGGCTAGATGGACATAATCATATCAATACTAGGGGGACATTATCATATCAATTCTAGACGGACATTATCATAGCAAGACTAGAGAGACATTATCATATCAATACACATGACATTACCATATCAAGACTAGAGGGACATTATCATATCAAGACTAGAAGTACATTACCATATCAATACGGGAAGTACATTACCATATCAATTCTAGAAGTACATTACCATGTCAATACTAGAGGTACATTATCATATCAAGACTAGATGGGCATTATCATATCAAGACTAGAGAGACATTACCATATCAATACACATAACATTACCATATCAAGACTAGAGGGACATTATCATATCAATACTAGGGGGACATTACCATATCAATGCTAGAAGTACATTACCATATCAATACTAGAAGTACATTACCGTGTCAATACTAGAGGTACATTATCATATCAAGACTAGAGGGACATTGCCATATAAAGGCTAGAGGGACATTATCATATCAATACTAGAGGTACATTATCATATCAATACTAGAGGGACATTACCATTTCAAGACTAGATGGGCATTATCATATCAAGACTAGAGAGACATTACCATATCAATACACATAACATTACCATATAAAGGCTAGATGGACATTATCATATCAATACTAGGGGGACATTATCATATCAATTCTAGAGGGACATTGCCATATAAAGGCTAGAGGGACATTATCATATCAATACACATGAGCATTACCAGATCAAGACTACCCTCCACCTAGAAAGAAGCAGGCTCTGCCCTGCCAGCCTCCACCTAGAAAGAAACAGTCTCTGCCCTGCCAGTTTCCTACCCTCCACCTAGAAAGAAGCGTTGCAACTCCTCATGATGAACCAGAAAGTCACTAGAGGAGCTGCCAGGAGCTGCCAGGGGCTCACTAGAGGAGCTGCCAGGGGATCACTAGAGGAGCTGCCAGGGGATCACTAGAGGAGCTGACAGGGGATCACTAGAGGAGCTGCCATGGGTTCACTAGAGGAGCTGCCAGGGGACCACTAGAGGAGCTGCCAGGTGCTGACTAGAGGAGCTGC
>NC_048586.1:49875076-49900076 GCF_013265735.2 Oncorhynchus mykiss | reverse complement strand
CCTAGATCTTATGCACAGATTCTGTCAGACCTGGGCCCTGACAGTAAACCTCAGTAAGACCAAAATAATGGTGTTCCAAAAAAGGTCCAGTCACCAGGACCACTGGACCTCCCCCACCTAGACACCGTTGCCCTAGAGCACACAAAAAACTAAACATACCTCGGCCTGAACATCAGCGCCACAGGTAACTTCCACAAAGCTGTGAACGATCTGAGAGACAAGGCAAGTAGGGCCTTCTATGCCATCAAAAGGAACATAAATTTCAACATACCAATTAGGATCTGGCTAAAAATACTTGAATCAGTCATAGAGCCCATTGCCCTTTACGGTTGTGAGGTCTGGGGCCCGCTCACCTACCAAGACAAAATGGGACAAACACCAAATTGAGACACTGCATGCAGAATTCTACAAAAATGTCCTCCATGTACAACGTTCTACAACGTAGAAATAATGCATGCAGAGCAGAATTAGGCCGATACCCACAAAATTCCAGAAAAGAGACGTTAAATTCTACAACCACCTAAAAGGAAGCGACACCCTACAGAGCCCCAGGACAGCAGCACAATTAGACCCAACCAAATCATGATAAAACAAAAAAATAATTACTTGACACATTGGAAAGAGTTAACAAAAAAAAACGAGCAAACTAGAATGCTATTTGGCCTTAAACAGAGAGTCTTGCTATTGAGAAAGGCCGCCGTAGGCAGACATGACTCACTGCCCACAAAATGAGGTGGAAACTGAGCTGCACTTCCTAACCTCCTGCCCAATGTATGACCATATTAGAGAGACATATTTCCCTCAGATTACACAGATCCACAAAGAATTCCATATATTATCTACCTCACTTGCTTTGGCAATGTTAACACAGAGAGAGAGAGAGAGAGAGGGAGAGAGAGAGAGAGAGAGAGAGAGAGGGAGAGAGAGAGAGAGAGAGAGAGAGAGGGAGAGAGAGAGAGAGAGAGAGAGATAGACAGAGAGAGATAGACAGAGAGAGAGAGAGAGAGAGAGATAGACAGAGAGAGATAGACAGAGAGAGAGAGAGAAAGAGAGAGAGAGAGAGTCTCCTTCCTCCCCCCACCCTGTCTCCTTCCTCCCCCCACCCTGTCTACTTCATCACCCCCACCCTCTCTCCTTCCTCCCCCCACCCTGTCTCCTTCCTCCCCTCCATCCTGTCTCCTTCCTCCCCCCATCCTGTCTCCTTCCTCCCCCACCCTGTCTCCTTCATCACCCCCCACCCTGTCTCCTTCATCACCCCCCACCCTGTCTCCTTCCTCACCCCCACCCTGGCTCCTTCTCCCACACCCTGTCTCCTTCATCACCCCCCACCCTGTCTCCTTCCTCCCCCACCCTGTCTCCTTCATCACCCCCCACCCTGTCTCCTTCCTCACCCCCCACCCTGTCTCCTTCATCACCCCCCACCCTGTCTCCTTCATCACCCCCCACCCTGTCTCCTTCCTCACCCCCACCCTGTCTCCTTCTCCCCCCACCCTGGCTCCTTCTCCCCCACCCTGTCTCCTTCATCACCCCCCACCCTGGCTCCTTCCTCCCCCCACCCTGTCCCCCCCCCCCACCCTATCTCCTTCCTCCCCCCACCCTGTCTCCTTCCCCCCCCACCCTGTCTCCTTCTCCCCCCACCCTGTCTCCATCTCCCCCACCCTGTCTCCTTCTCCCCCCACCCTGTCTCCTTCTCCTTCACCCTGTCTCGTTCCTCCCCCACCCTGTCTCCTTCTCCCCCTACCCTGTCTCCTTCTCCCCCACCCTGTCTCCTTCTCCCCCCACCCTGTCTCCTTCTCCCCCACCCTGTCTCCTTCTCCCCCACCCTGTCTCCTTCTCCCCCACCCTGTCTCCTTCTCCCCCACCCTGTCTCCTTCTCCTCCACCCTGTCTGATTCCCCCTCCAACCCCCTACTGACAGGCAATATGTCAGACAGGCACGTGTGGTGGGCTCTGGGGAGTGGCCCATGCCTCTCAGCTCTGTTAGTGAGACCTCTGGGTTAGACAGGTCTGGGCTTGTCTGTCTCACCATCCCACCAGCATTAACTGAGACTCTTACAGAAACAACCCTCTTGTCAGACTATGTTTGTGGATTCTTGTTGTCAGACCGCTGCTAAGGAGGAACGAAACACCTTACAAGCTCTGCTCATAAATGTTTGTGTGTGTGTGTGTGTGTGGGGGGGGGGCTTTTGAGTCGTTGCAAGATGAGAGGGTAATATGATGTCACAGCTCCAGCTTCGTCCTCCTTGTTCGGTCCTGTGAGAGACGTGTAGCTAGTACCAGCCGTGGTGTGTGTGTGTGTGTGTGTGTGTGTGCGTGCGTGTGTGTGTGCGTGCGTGCGTGCGTGCGTGTGTGTGTGTGTGTGTGCGTGCGTGTGTGTGTGTGTGTGTGTGAACCCTGCAGGGTCACAGCTGGTGAGGTAGTATATAAATATAAATAGAGTTAAGAGCTACAGATGACTCTCTGTTTGTTCTTTGATCCACTGATATTTCTGGCCTTCCTCCTCTCGTCTCCTCCCTGACCACCTTCCCTTCAGCCTGTCAACAACAGCCCCCCCCCCCACCCCCTCCTCTGTTTTGTCTCTCTCTGTCCCCCCCCCCTCCCTCAACATACCCTCAAAACTCAAATAATCATCAGAGATTGGTCGTTATTTCGCATATCAACAAGCATGTCTAGAACATGATACTGGACCTCAGGCAAGAGCATATGCACTGTACGTGTCTCAATTCAATTCAAGGGGCTTTATTGGCACGGGAAACATGTGTTATCATTGCGAAAGCAAGTGAGGTAGTTAAAATATAAAAGTGAAATAAACAATAAATATTAACAGTAAACATTATACAAACAGAGGTTTCAAAACAATAAAGACATTACAAATGCCATATTATATATATGTATATATATACAGTGGTGTAAAAAAGTATTTAGTCAGCCACCAATTGTGCAAGTTCTCCCACTTAAAAAGATGAGAGAGGCCTGTAATTTTCGTCATAGGTACACTTCAACTATGACAGACAAAATGAGGAAAAAAAAATCCAGAAAATCACATTGTAGGATTTTTAATGAATTTATTAAAAATTATGGTGGAAAACAAGTATTTAGTCAATAACAAAAGTTTATCTCAAAACTTTGTTATATACCCTTTGTTGGCAATGACAGAGGTCAAATGTTTTCTGTAAGTCTTCACAAGGTTTTCACACACTGTTGCTGGTATTTTGGCCATTTCCTCCATGCAGATCTCCTCTAGAGCAGTGATGTTTTGGGGCTGTTGCTGGGCAACACAGACTTTCAACTCCCTACAAAGATTTTCCATGGGGTTGAGATCTGGAGACTGGCTAGGCCACTTCAGGACCTTGAAATGCTTCTTACGAAGCCACTCCTTCGTTGCCCGGGCGGTGTGTTTGGGATCATTGTCATGCTGAAAGACCCAGCCACGTTTCATCTTCAATGCCCTTGCTAATGGAAGGAGGTTTTCACTCAAAATCTCACGATACATGGCCCCATTCATTCTTTCCTTTACACGGATCAGTCGTCCTGGTCCCTTTGCAGAAAAACAGCTCCAAAGCATGATGTTTCCACCCCCATGCTTCACAGTAGGTATGGTGTTCTTTGGATGCAACTCAGCATTCTTTGTCCTCCAAACACGACGAGTTGAGTTTTTACCAAAAAGTTATATTTTGGTTTCATCTGACCATATGACATTGTCCCAATCTTCTTCTGGGTCATCCAATTGCTCTCAAGCAAACTTCAGACGGGCCTGGTAATGTACTGGCCTAAGCAGGGGGACACTGAAGGCAGTCTGGCACTGAAGGATTTGAGTCCCTGGCGGCGTAGTGTGTTACTGATGGTAGGCTTTGTTACTTTGGTCCCAGCTCTCTGCAGGTCATTCACTAGGTCCCCCCGTGTGGTTCTGGGATTTTTGCTCACCGTTCTTGTGATAATTTTGACCCCACTGGGTGAGATCTTGCGTGGAGCCCCAGATCGAGGGAGATTATCAGTGGCCTTGTATGTCTTCCATTTCCTAATAATTGCTCCCACAGTTGATTTCTTCAAACCAAGCTGCTTACCTATTGCAGATTCAGTCTTCCCAGCCTGGTGCAGGTCTACAATTTTGTTTCTGGTGTCCTTTGACAGCTCTTTGGTGTTGGCCATAGTGGAGTTTGGAGGGTGACTGTTTGAGGTTGTGGACAGGTGTCTTTTATACTGATAACAAGTTCAAGCAGGTGCCATTAATACAGGTAACGAGTGGAGGACAGAGGAGCCTCTTAAATAATAAGTTACAGGTCTGTGAGAGCCAGAAATCGTGCTTGTTTGTAGGTGACCAAATATTTATTTTCCACCATAATTTGCAAATAAATTCATTAAAAATCCTACAATGTGATTTTCTGGACATTTTTTTCTGAGTTGAAGTGTACCTATGATAACAATTACAGGCCTCTCTCATCTTTTTAAGTGGGAGAACCTGCACAATTGGTGGCTGACTAAATACTTTTTTTGCCCCACTGTATATTGTCTCACCATATAGAGACAAAACTATATGGACCTACTGTACGTGCCATTTGATCCTGAGTGTAGGTTATTTCCCTGACAACTGGAATCAGTTACAGAGATATTGAAAGTGGCATAGGGGGTAAAACACAACATAATGTAATCTATGTTTACTGGGAATACGTGCAGCATTAAAATTGGTAAGAAAATAACAGAATTATTTAACCAGGTGCGGGGCCTTCGCCAGGGTTGCAATCTGAGCCCTGCACTCTTCAATATTTACATTAACGAATGGTCACTATTCTAGAAAAATCCTCAGCCCCTGGTGTTAGTCTCCACAGTTCAGAGGTTAATTGCCTACTCTTCGCAGATGACCTATGCCTGCTGTCACCCACAGCGCATGGCCTACAGCAGAGCCTGGACCTGCTAGAGCAGTACTGCCAGACCTGGGCCCTGGCAGTAAACCCAAAAAAGATCCAGATCTCAGGGAATTAGACCAAAGTTCTCAATTGGTACAAAAAATATAGAGTACTGCACACACTACAATTGCTTAGGTTTAAAAATAAGCTGAACTGGACACCTTAATGAGGCAGTGAATGAGCTGAGAGAGAAAGCACGCAGGGCATTAAACGAAGCCATTAAAAACAAATTCAAATTGAAATATCTCTTATAAACTAAAACTAATTAAATGTGTAATTGAACCAATTGCACTTTATGGCAGCGAGGTGTGGGGTCCACTTGCAAAACAAGATTTCATCAAATGGGACAAACACCCCATTGAAACCCTGCATGCAGAGTTCTCTAAGATTCTCCTACATGTCCAGAGGAAAACTACAAACAATGCATGCAGGGCAGAATTAGGCCAATATCCACTAATAATAAAAACTCAAAAAAGAGAAATTAAGTTTTGGAAACATTTAAAATTCAGTGACCCCCTCTCATATCATTACCAAGCCCTGCAATGCCAAGAGCTGAGTAAAAGAAAAGAGTCCCCTCATCCAGCTGGTCCTGGGGCTGAGTTCACTAACCTGTTCTACTAACACACTGAAGCCTCAGTCCCCTCATCCAGCTGGTCCTGGGGCTGAGTTCACTAACCTGTTCTACTAACACACTGAAGCCTCAGTCCCCTCATCCAGCTGGTCCTGGGGCTGAGTTCACAAACCTGTTCTACTAACACACTGAAGCCTCAGTCCCCTCATCCAGCTGGTCCTGGGGCTGAATTCACAAACCTGTTCTACTAACACACTGAAGCCTCAGTCCCCTCATCCAGCTGGTCCTGGGGCTGAGTTCACAAACCTGTTCTACTAACACACTGAAGCCTCAGTCCCCTCATCCAGCTGGTCCTGGGGCTGAGTTCACAAACCTGTCCTACTAACACACTGAAGCCTCAGTCCCCTCATCCAGCTGGTCCTGAGTTCACAAACCTGTTCTACTAACACACTGAAGCCTCAGTCCCCTCATCCAGCTGGTCCTGGGGCTGAGTTCACAAACCTGTTCTACTAACACACTGAAGCCTCAGTCCCCTCATCCAACTGGTCCTGGGGCTGAGTTCACAAACCTGTTCTACTAACACACTGAAGCCTCAGTCCCCTCATCCAGCTGGTCCTGAGTTCACTAACCTGTTCTACTAACACACTGAAGCCTCAGTCCCCTCATCCAACTGGTCCTGGGGCTGAGTTCACAAACCTGTTCTACTAACACACTGAAGCCTCAGTCCCCTCATCCAGCTGGTCCTGAGTTCACAAACCTGTTCTACTAACACACTGAAGCTTCAGGACCAGAACATCCAATCAATCAGAATAAACCAAATTACAACACAGTCAAAACAAAACTATATTGCTTATTGGGAAACACAAGAACAAAGGAAAATGCAGTGCTATCTGGCCCTAAATCGACAGTACAACGTGGCTAAATATATGACCATGGTTACTGATCAAAACCTATAGAAAAACCTTGACAAACTACAGGCTCAGTGAGCACAGCCTTGCCATTGAGAAGGGTAGACACAGGAAAACCTGGCTCCCTGTAGAGGAAAGGCTGTGCAACCACTGCACAACAGCAGAACCTGAGACGGAGCTGCATTTCCTGACTAAATGTCAAAAATATAAAACAATTAGAGAGGGTCATTTCCCCAAATTTGAACATTTCAAAGACCTCTCGGATGAGAGAAGGCTACCCGTCCTGTTGGGGGAGGACGCAGAGAGCTGTGGGTTGGCAGTGCACAACATTGCTGCCTGCCATAAGACGAGGGACAGTGTCTGACAGACCAATCAACCTGCACATGTACTCTACTGTATACTTATTGTTATTGTTGTTACTGTTGTTATTTTGACCCTTGGTTATTATTGTTACTGTTGTTATTTTGACCCTTGGTTATTATTGTTACTGTTGTTATTTTGACCCTTGGTTATTATTGTTTCTGTTGTTATTTTGACCCTTGGTTATTATTGTTTCTGTTGTTATTTTGACCCTTGGTTATTATTGTTTCTGTTGTTATTTTGACCCTTGGTTATTATTGTTACTGTTGTTATTTTGACACTTGGTTATTATTGTTACTGTTGTTATTTTGACACTTGGTTATTATTGTTTCTGTTGTCACGTTGACAATTTGATTTGTATTATTTTAATATTGGCAATATGTACATTGTTACAAATTAAGCAAATTGAATTGGAGTGAGAGACAGAGAGAGAGAGAGAGAGAGAGAGAGAGACAGAGAGAGAGAGAGAGAGAGAGAGAGAGAGAGAGAGAGAGACAGAGAGAGAGAGAGAGAGAGAGAGAGAGAGAGAGAGAGAGAGAGAGACAGAGAGAGAGAGAGAGAGAGAGAGAGAGAAAGAGAGACAGAGAGAGAGAGAGAGAGAGAGAGAGAGAGAGAGAGAGAGAGAGATAGAGAGAGAGAGAGAGAGAGAGAGAGAGAGAGACAGAGAGAGAGACAGAGACAGAGACAGAGAGAGAGAGAGAGAGAGAGAGAGAGAGACAGAGAGAGAGAGAGAGAGAGAGAGAGAAAGAGAGACAGAGAGAGAGAGAGAGAGAGAGAGAGAGAGAGAGAGAGAGAGAGAGAGAGAGAGAGAGACAGAGACAGAGAGAGGGAGATCATGTGGCGGAACTAAACGTAACAGGGTGGATGGTGATTTCCTGTCAGAGAGGAGAGGAAAGGAGAGGTTTGATGCAGCTGTCCGGGCAGACAGTGTCCACCCGTTATTCAGGGCAGGTGGGGCCCCACATTTTTGCATGTTATTTTGGCATTAATACGTGTCACATATCAGTTTGCAAACAATGTAAACAATACATATATAAATATATCATTGAGTTAATAAAGCCTGGTCTCTTTTTTTTGTTTTCTTGAGTAAAGCAGCTCCCGAAATGCAGGTGTTTCAACCTAGCTCAGTGCTTTCTGTGGTGGTGGTGCAAGCCAGCAGAAAATCCAGAGCCGTGATTGGCTCAGTGTTCTGTCACTCATGGGGACAGTACGTCACCGCCAAATGTAATGGTAGAGCTAGAAAATTAAAGCCCCTTTGGATTTACCATACATGCCATAGAGTTACATTAGAAGTGCCCATCCAAGAAGGCTCAAGGTCATTGGCCACAGATAAAATGACGTCAAATCACGTTATAAATACAGTAGCTTTGATTGGATGGATCATGTCAACATCATACTTTTAAAATCTTAGCTAGAAGTCATCATGAATCAAGTCGACAGTCTATTAGCAAATCCTTTTCAATCCTTATCATATGAAGAGAAATAACGAAGAGAAATTAGAGATAAAACGTACTGGTGCTCATCAGCAATATAATAATATAATATAATATAGGATATAAACATTACACAAATTAAACAATGAGGGGTTTGGAAGGAGTCCGTGGCAAAGCAATAATTAGCTATTCAGTGGTGTGGCTGTGTGGTCCCAAGTCTAAGATTATTAAGGGTCCCTTAACCAATGTTAAAAATTATAAACATTCAACATTGCTGTCAATGAGGTCTGATTTGTGCCACGCTCAAAACAACTGTTATCTCGGGAACTGCAAAATCTGATTTTAGTGAGTTCAAGACAATAGAATAAAGACATTTCAAATTATTACATTATTAATTATATATGAATTATAATATTATGTCTATATATAGTGTTGTAATGATGTACAAATGCTTAAAGTACAAAAGGGAAAATAAATAAATAAATATGGGTTGAATTTACAATGGAGTTTGTTCTTCACTGGTTGAGTTTAGTTTATCAACATTGGATCTCTCTCTCTCTCTGTCTCTCTCTCTGTCTCTGTCTTTCTCTCTCTCTCTCTCTCTCTCTCTGTCCTCTCTCTGTCTCTGTCTTTCTCTCTATCTCTCTCTCTCTGTCTTTCTCTCTCTCTCTCTCTCTCTCTCTGTCTCTCTCTCTCTGTTTTTAAAAAGGATGATATCTATGCGCCTTAGGGTAGAATAAGAGTTTTATAAAATGATTAAAATTGTGGAGAATTTACAGGAGGTATAGGGGCTCAGGGGAGCTGTCTCTACAGCTGGAGAGGAGGGTTTGAATGGTTGGCAGTGATGTTATTGTGTGGAGGTTGTGGTGTCACACAACGCCATTTTATGGGGGGTTGTGGGGGTTTAAGTGTAATGAGGATGGCTCATTAAAATCTATTTTCTATTTTCTCTTTTCTCTCTCTCTGCCATTTCTAACAGTTGTCTGTCTGTCTGTCTGTCTGTCTGTCTGTCTGTCTGTCTGTCTGTCTGTCTGTCTGTCTGTCTGTCTGTCTGTCTGTCTGTCTCTCACTCTCTCACTCTCTCACTCTCTTGCTCCTGGCTCTTCTCTTGAAGTGGTGAACAGTGTTTTTCAGGAATGTTTGGCACCAGTTGAACAGTTGTGGCTGTTGGGAGTAAAAAGACTTCCCTATCCTTCACACACTGTTAAACTGGACTGGCTTATATATATACTATTCACTATGTTCCACACACACACACACACACACACACACACACACACAGAATTTATACAAACACCCACACACATACTTAGTCGTACCTTCCGGCATAACGAGATCTTGTTAATACCATGGCAACCGCGTTTACATTCCAAACGTTCCAGGTTTCATCATTGTGTGTGTGTGTGTGTGTGTGTGTGTGTGTGTGTGTGTGTGTGTGTGTGTGTGTGTGTGTGAAACATGTGTGTGTGCTGAAGTGTCAGACAGCACTGGGGAGTTGACCATCCTTCACAGCAGCTGCCAGTCCTCAGCTCAGGGGACGTGGGATACCATGACATCACTTAATCCCAGGGGAAATCCACTCTGTTCCTCTCTCTTTCACCCTCTCCTCTATTTCTCCCCCACCCCAAATCCCCCTCCCCTCTCTCTCTCCCCTCATCTCCTCTCTTTCTCTCTCCCCTCCTCTCCTCTCTCTCTCTCCCCCTCTCCCCTCTCTCTCTCCCCTCCTCTCCTCTCTCTCTCCCCCTCTCCTCTCTCTCTCCCTTCCTCTCCTCTCTCTCTCTCCCTCTCCTCTCTCTCTCCCCCACCCCATATCCCCCTCCCCTCTCTCTCTCCTCCTCTCAACTCTCTCCCCCTCCTCTCCTCTCTCTCTCTCCACTCTTCTCCTCTCTCTCTCTCCCCTCCTCTCCTCTCTCTCTCCCCCTCCTCTCCTCTCCCCCTCCCCGCTCTATCTCCCCTCCTCTCCCCTCTCTCTCCCCTCCTCTCCTCTCCCCCTCCTCTCCCCCCTCTCTCTCTCCCCCTCCTCTCCCTCTCCCCCTCCTCTCTCTCTCCCCCTCCTCTCTCTCTCCCTCTCCCCTTCTCTCCTCTCTCTCTCCCCCTCCTCTCCTCTCTCTCCCCCACCTCTCCTCTCTCTCTTCCCCTCCTCTCCTCTCTCTCTCTCCCACTCCCCTCCTCTCCTCTCTCTCTCCACCTCCTCTCCTCTTCCCCTCCCCCTCATCTCCTCTCTTTCCCCCTCCCCTCTCTCTCTCCCTCCTCTCCCTCTCCCCATCCTCTCTCTCTCCACCTCCCCTTCTCTCCTCTCTCTCCCCCGTTCTCTCCTCTCTCTCTCTCTCCCCTCCTCTCCCTCTCTCTCCCCTCCTCTCCCTCTCCCTCTCCCCCTCCCCTCCTCTCCTCTCTCTCTCCCCCTCATCTCCTCTCCCCCTCCTCTCCTCTTCCCCTCCCCCTCCTCTCCTCTCTTTCCCCCTCCCCTCTCTCGCGCCCCCTCCTCTCCCTCTCCCCCTCCTCTCTCTCTCTCCCCCTCCCCTTCTCTCCTCTCTCTCTCCCCCTCCTCTCCTCTCTCTCTCTCCCCTCCTCTCCCTCTCTCTCCCCTCCTCTCCCTCTCCCCCTCCTCTCTCTCCCCCTCTCCTCTCTCTCTCCCCCTCCTTTCCCCCCCCTCTCTCTCCCCCTCCTCTCCCTCTCCCCCTCCTCTCCCCCTCCCCTCTCTCTCTCTAAGGGTCTGAGTGGGTGAGTGGGTGTTAACACTAACGACTCTGTTGTGTTAGAGTCCGCCGGGTGGGTTCTGTCAAACCACACACACGCACGCCCAAGTCCCAGTAGTGCCAGAAAGCATTTGCCAGTGAACAGTGAACAGCTAACAGCCAGCCCTGACCACAGCAGACTAAACTACACCAGACCACCACATGTGATGTGTTAGTAACCCCCACCCCTTCTCTCCAGGGACGAGAAAGCAGGTCTCCATTAAACAGGACTAGCAGGCATTCCTGGAATGCTTTCAGGACGAACAGAAGGAAGAAAGGAGGAACGACTGACGGACATTTACTTTATACACCCGAGCCCTTGATCTGAATTAGTCAGGGTGTCCCACAGGCTCTGTGAAGGAGAGAGTTGTGGGTCCCACAGGCTCTGTGAAGGAGAGAGGTGTGGGTCCCACAGGCTCTGTGAAGGAGAGAGGTGTGTGTCAGACAGGCACTGTGAAGGAGAGAGGTGTGGGTCAGACAGGCTCTGTGAAGGAGAGAGGTGTGGGTCCGACAGGCTCTGTGAAGGAGAGAGGTGTGTGTCCCACAGGCCCTATGAAGGAGAGAGGTGTGGGTCAGACAGGCTCTGTGAAGGAGAGAGGTGTGGGTCAGACAGGCTCTGTGAAGGAGAGAGGCGTGTGTCAGACAGGCTCTGTGAAGGAGAGAGGTGTGGGTCAGACAGGCCCTGTGAAGGAGAGAGGTGTGGGTCCCGCAGGCACTGTGAAGGAGAGAGGTGTGGGTCAGACAGGCCCTGTGAAGGAGAGAGGTGTGTGTCAGACAGGCCCTGTGAAGGAGAGAGGTATGTGTCAGACAGGCCCTGTGAAGGAGAGAGGTGTGGGTCAGACAGGCCCTGTGAAGGAGAGAGGTGTGGGTCCCGCAGGCACTGTGAAGGAGAGAGGTGTGGGTCAGACAGGCTCTGTGAAGGAGAGAGGTGTGGGTCAGACAGGCTCTGTGAAGGAGAGAGGTGTGGGTCAGACAGGCTCTGTGAAGGAGAGAGGTGTGGGTCAGACAGGCCCTATGAAGGAGAGAGGTGTGGGTCAGACAGGCCCTATGAAGGAGAGAGGTGTGGGTCAGACAGGCCCTGTGAAGGAGAGAGGCGTGTGTCCGACAGGCACTGTGAAGGAGAGAGGTGTGGGTCAGACGGGCTCTGTGAAGGAGAGAGTTGTGGGTCTCACAGGCTCTGTGAAGGAGAGAGGCGTGTGTCAGACAGGCTCGGTGAAGGAGAGAGGTGTAAGTTTTAACCTGTCCTGCATAGCTACCATTTAACCTGTCTTACAAAGCTACCATCTAACCTGTCCTACAAAGCTACAATTTAACCTGTCCTACAAAGCTACCATGTAACCCGTCCTACAAATCTACCATGTAACCTGTCTTACAAAGCTACCATCTAACCTGTCCTACAAAGCTACCATGTAACCTGTCCTACAAAGCTACCATGTAACCTGTCCTACAAAGCTACCATCTAACCTGTCCTACAAAGCTACCATGTAACCTGTCCTACAAAGCTACCATGTAACCTGTCTTACAAAGCTACCATGTAACCTGTCTTACAAATCTATGATCTAACCTGTCCTACAAAGCTAACATGCAATCTGTCCTACAAAGCTACCATCTAACCTGTCCTACAAAGCTACCATGTAACCTGTCCTACAAATCTACCATGTAACCTGTCTTACAAAGCTACCATCTAACATGTCCTACAAAGCTACCATCTAACCTGTCCTGCAAAGCTACCATGTAACCTGTCCAATAAAGCTACCATGTAACCTGTCTTACAAATCTACCATCTAACCTGTCCTACAAAGCTAACATGTAACCTGTCCTACAAAGCTACAATGTAACCTGTCCTACAAAGCTACCAATAAACCTGTCCCAAAAAGCTACCATTAACCTGTCACACATAGCTACCATTTAACCTGTCCCACAAAGCTACCATTTAACCTGTCTTAAAAGGTACCATGTAACCTGTCTTACAAAGCTACCATGTAACCTGTCCTACACATCTACCATTAATCTGTCCCATATAGCTACCATTTAACTTGTCCTACAAAGCTACCATCTGACCTGTCCTACAAAGATACCATTTAACATGTCCTACAAAGATACCATCTGACCTGTCCTACAAAGATACGGCAGGGTAGCCTAGTGGTTAGAGTGTTGGACTAGTAACCAAACCCCCGAGCTAACAAGGTACAAATCTGTCGTTCTGCCCTTGAACAGGCAGTTAACCCACAGTTCCTAGGCCGTCATTGAAAATAAGAATTTGTTCTTAACTGACTTGCCTAGTTAAATAAAGGTAAAACAAAATAAAAAATAAATCCTACTTAATGTCTGAGAAAATTTAGTAAAAAACCTTCACAACAGCTGAAAACAATCACTGAAGATGTAATAAGTGGACTATTTCTTAGAGACTGTCAACACAAAATCTTAAATGTGACATGTCCCAATTTACAGCATTTGTCTAGCTAGCTACAGTGCCTTGCAAAAGTAATCACCCCCCCTGGTGTTTTTCCTATTTTGCATTACAACCTGTAATTTAAATGGATTTTTATTTGTATTTCATGTAATGGACATACACAAAATATTCCAAATTGGTGAAGTGAAATTATATATATTTTTTTAAATGTCACATTTTTTAAAAACTGAACAGTGGTGCGTGCATATGTATTCACCCCTTTGCTATGAAGCCCCTAAATAAGATCTGGTGCAACTAATTACCAGTTATCAGAAGTCGCATAATTAATTAAATAAAGTCTACATGTGTGCAATCTAAGTGTCACATGATCTCAGTTGTTCTGAAAGGCCCCAGAGTCTGCAACATCACCAAGCAAGCGTCACCACGAAGACCAAGGAGCTCTCCAAACAGGTCAGGGACAAAGTTGTGGAGAAGTACAGATCAGGGTTGGGTTATAAAAAAATATCAGAAACTTTGAACATCCCACAGACCACAGACCACCATTAAATCCATTATTAAAAAATGGAAAGAACATGGCACCAAAACAAACCTGCCAAGAGAGGGCCGCCCACCAAAACTCACGGACCAGGCAAGGAGGGCATTAATCAGAGAGGCAACAAAGAGACCAAAGATAACCCTGAAAGAGCTACAAAGCTCCACAGCAGAGATTGGAGTATCTGCCCATAGGGCCACTTTAAGCCGTACAATCTACAGACTTGGGTTTCACGGAAAATGGCCAGAATAAAGCCATTGCTTAAAGAAAAAAATAATCAAACACGTTTGGTGTTCACCAAAAGGCATGTATGAGACTCCCCAAACATATGGAAAAAGGTTCTCCGGTCAGATGAGACTAAAGTTGAGCTTTTTGGCCATCAAGGAAAACGCTATGTCTGGCGCAAACCCAACACCTCTCATCACCACAAGAACCCCATCCCCACAGTGAAGCATGGTGGTGGCAGCATCATGCTGTGGGGATGTTTTTCATCAGTAGGGACTGGGAAACTGGTCAGAGTTTAAGGAATGATGGATGGTGCTAAATACAGGGTAATTATTGAGGGAAACCTGTTTCAGTATTCCAGAGATTTGAGACTGGGACAGAGGTTCACTTTCCAGCAGGATAATGACCCTGCTAAAGCAACACTCGAGTGGATTAAGGGGAAACATTTAAATGTCTTGGAATGGCCTTGTCAAAGCCCAGACCTCAATCCAATTGAGAATCTGTGGTATGACCTAAAGATTGCTGTACACCAGCGGAACCCATCCAACTTGAAGGAGCTTGAGCAGTTTTAACTTGAAGAATGGGCAAAAATCCCAGTGGCTAGATGTGCGAAGCTTATAGAGACATACCCCAAGAGACTTGTAGCTGTAATTGCTACAAAAGGTGGCTCTACAAAGTATTGACTTTGGGGAGGGGATGAATAGTTATGCACGCTCAAGTTTTCAATTTTTTTGTCTTATTTCCTGTTTGTTTCACAATAAAAAATATTTTGCATCTTCAAAGTAGTAGGCATGTGTGGTGTAAATCAAATGATACCAACCCCCCCCCCCAAAAAAAAAAAAAAAATATTTTAATTCCAGGTTGTAAGGCAACAAAATAGGAAAAATGCCAAGGGGGGGTTAATACTTTCGCAAGCCACTGTACATCCCTAACTGGCAGAATATAATAATAATAATAGGTAATAATAATAGGTAATAATAATAGGTAATAATAATAGGTAATAATAATAGGTAATAATAATAGGCAATAATAATAGGTAATAATAATAGGTAATAATAATAGGTAATAATAATAATAATAGGTAATAATAATAGGTAATAATAATAGGTAATAATAATAAGTAATAATAATAGGTAATAATAATAGGTAATAATAATAGGTAATAATAATAGGTAATAATAATAGGTAATCATAATAGGTAATAATAATAGGTAATAATAATAGGTAATAATAATAGGTAATAATAATAGGTAATAATGATAGGTAATAATAATAGGTAATAATGATAGGTAATAATAATAGGTAATAATAATAGGTAATAATAGGCTTAATCCGTGTCTGGGAAACTGCTCCTAAAAGTATGTATAACCAACAGGTCTACCGACTGCCGCTGTGCCTTTCTAGTGGGTTTCCTTTGTCCCAATCTATTTGTGTAGTTAAACGTTTGGATCAACGTTGTGTCTTTATTCATATTGGACTCACCCGTTTTGAAGATCTCATAGCGCAGTGAAAAACCAGCTCCCTGGTGAGCGTAGTCAGAGACAAACTTGATGTGGAGCACGGGGCCGGAGGAGATGATGGCTGGAGGGGCGATGTTGCTGCAGTGTTTACCCAACAGATCTCCGTTCTCACTGTTTCCATCACGGATCTCTATGAAGTCATATCTGGGTAGAAACATGGACAACATGTTTGTTATTGGAAGTCCACGAAAACCAAGTAGAATACAGACAGAGGAGATATAGCTGGCCAACCCAGTGAGACAGATGAGATATAGACAGATGAGATATAGACAGATGAGATACAGACAGAGGAAATATAGCTGGCCAACCCAGTGAGACAGATGAGATATAGCTGGCCAACCCACTGCGACAGATGAGATATAGACAAAGGAGATATAGACAGGTGAGATATAGACAGATGAGATATAGACAGATGAGATATAGCTGGCCAACCCAGTGAGACAGATGAGATATAGACAGATGAGATATAGACAGATGAGATATAGACAGAGGAGATATAGACAGATGAGATATAGACAGATGAGATATAGATAGAGGAGATATAGACAGAGGAAATATAGCTGGCCAACCCAGTGAGACAGATGAGATATAGACAGATGAGATATAGACAGATGAGATATAGACAGAGGAGACATAGACAGATGAGATATAGACAGATGAGATATAGATAGAGGAGATATAGACAGATGAGATATAGACAGAGGAGATATAGACAGATGAGATATAGACAGAGGAGATATAGACAGAGGAGATATAGACAGATGAGATATAGACAGATGAGATATAGCTGGCCAACCCAGTAAAACAGATGAGATATAGACAGATGAGATATAGACAGATGAGATATAGACAGATGAGATATAGACAGAGGAGATATAGACAGATGAGATATAGACAGATGAGATATAGATAGAGGAGATATAGACAGAGGAAATATAGCTGGCCAACCCAGTGAGACAGATGAGATATAGACAGATGAGATATAGACAGATGAGATATAGACAGAGGAGACATAGACAGATGAGATATAGACAGATGAGATATAGACAGAGGAGATATAGACAGAGGAAATATAGCTGGCCAACCCAGTGAGACAGATGAGATATAGACAGATGAGATATAGACAGATGAGATATAGACAGAGGAGATATAGACAGAGGAGATATAGACAGATGAGATATAGACAGATGAGATATAGACAGATGAGATATAGACAGAGGAGATATAGACAGAGGAAATATAGCTGGCCAACCCAGTGAGACAGATGAGATATAGACAGATGAGATATAGACAGATGGTAAATAGACAGATGAGATATAGACAGAGGAGATATAGACAGATGAGATATAGACAGATGAGATATAGACAGAGGAGATACAGTATAGACAGAGGAAATATAGCTGGCCAACCCAGTGAGACAGATGAGATATAGACAGATGAGATATAGACAGATGGGATATAGACAGAGGAGATATAGACAGATGAGATATAGACAGAGGAGATATAGACAGATGAGATATAGACAGATGAGATATAGACAGATGAGATATAGACAGATGAGATATAGACAGATGAGATATAGCTGGGCAACCCAGTAAGACAGATATAGTGCACTACTTTTGATCAACCTAATCCCTATATAGTGCACTACTTTTGATCACCCTAATCCCTAAATAGTGCACTACTTTGATCCAGATTAGTGCACCACATAGGGAATAGAGTCCCATTCAGATGTAGCCTGAAGTGTATAATTCCAGCTCGTGTCCTAATGGTCAGTTTCTCTGGTCTTTGACTGTCAGCTGACCTCTGTTCTCTCACCCAAACTCAGATTCCTATTGGTCAGTTTCTAAAACCTTAAGCAACAAGACCAAACCCACCTGCCTCTCCAAAATAAACCTTTATAACTGAGGACACGTGATAACAGAGTTAGGGTCTGGGATGGAGGGCATTGTCTTTCGACCGGTGGATCACTTCTATAAAACACTTGTCCTTCAATCTAACGATCAGAGCAGAGGAAAGGTGCTCTATCTAAATTAAGACAATGAAAGAAAGACTGCAACCTCAGGCCCTGCAGGTACCTCCATTGTAATATAGACACAGTGCAGTATAGTAGGGTTGTGGCTATATCCCTCGATCTACCAATCAGTGCAGACGACAATTAGAGAAAGACTGATAAGAGCAACTCCAGACCGTTAGGCCTTGATGTCTTTTCATTTTAATATAAAATGTAGGGTAATTAATTTAAAAACCAGCCCTCCAGATTCCTGCTGGATTACAGGTGGATTACTGCTGGATTACAGGTGGATTACTTCCAGATTACTGGTGGATTACTGCTGGATTACAGGTGGATTACAGCTGGATTACTGCTGGATTACTTCCGGATTACTGCTGGATTACTGCTGGATTACAGGTGGATTACAGGTCGATTACTGCTGGATTACTTCCGGATTACTGCTGGATTACTGCTGGATTACAGGTGGATTACAGGTCGATTACTGCTGGATTACTTCCGGATTACTGCTGGATTACTTCTGGATTACTGCTGGATTACTGCTGGATTACTGGTGGATTACTGCTGGATTACTGCTGGATTACTGCTGGATTACAGGTGGATTACTACTGGATTACAAGTGGATTACTGCTGGATTACTTCTGGATTACTGCTGAATTACTGGTGGATTACTGCTGGATTACAGGTGGATTACTGCTGGATTATAGGTGGATTACTGCTGGATTACAGGTGGATTACTGCTGGATTACTTCTGGATTACTGCTGAATTACTGGTGGATTACTGCTGGATTACAGGTGGATTACTGCTGGATTATAGGTGGATTACTGCTGGATTACAGGTGGATTACTGCTGGATTACAGCTAGATTACAGCTGGATTACTGCTGGATTACTGCTGGATTACTGCTGGATTACTGCTGGATTACAGGTGGATTACAGGTCAATAACTGCTGGATTACTTCCGGATTACTGCTGGATTACTTCTGGATTACTGCTGGATTACTGCTGGATTACAGGTGGATTACTGCTGGATTACAAGTGGATTACTGCTGAATTACTGGTGGATTACTGCTGGATTACAGGTGGATTACTGCTGGATTATAGGTGGATTACTGCTGGATTACAGGTGGATTACTGCTGGATTACTTCTGGATTACTGCTGAATTACTGGTGGATTACTGCTGGATTACAGGTGGATTACTGCTGGATTATAGGTGGATTACTGCTGGATTATAGGTGGATTACTGCTGGATTACAGGTGGATTACTGCTGGATTACTTCTGGATTACTGCTGAATTACTGGTGGATTACTGCTGGATTACAGGTGGATTACTGCTGGATTATAGGTGGATTACTGCTGGATTACAGGTGGATTACTGCTGGATTACAGCTAGATTACAGCTGGATTACTGCTGGATTACTGCTGGATTACTGCTGGATTACTGCTGGATTACAGGTGGATTACAGGTCAATAACTGCTGGATTACTTCCGGATTACTGCTGGATTACTTCTGGATTACTGCTGGATTACTGCTGGATTACAGGTGGATTACTGCTGGATTACAAGTGGATTACTGCTGGATTACTGGTGAATTACTAGTGGATCTGGTAGGGTTTATGTAGATATCTGGTCACCTGGAGAGGAATAGAGAGGGAGCAGGCGTTCTGTTGAACTAGCTCTGTGTGTGTGTGTGTGTGTGTGTATTACTATATCACTATATTAATATATTGCTAAATTGCTGTATCATTACATTACTATATTATTATATTATTATATTACAACATTAGTATATTATATTATTATATTACTATATTATTATATTGCTATATTATTATATTATTATATTACTATATTATTATATTACTATATTATTATATTATATTATTATATTACTATATTATTATATTAGTATATTACTATATTATTATATTATATTACTATATTATTATATTACTATAATACTATATTATTATATTATATTATTATATTACTATATTATTATATTATATTATTATATTACTATATTATTATATCACTACATTACAATATTACTATATTATTATATTATTATATTACTATATTATTATGTTACTATATTATTATATTATTATATCACTATATTACAATATTACTATATTATTATATTATTATATTACTATATTATTATGTTATTATATTACTATATTATTATATTACAACATTACTATATTATTATATTACTATATTATTATGTTATATTATTATATTACTATATTATTATATTACTATATTATTATATTATATTATTATATTACTATATTATTATATTATTATATTACTATATTATTATGTTACTATATTATTATATTATTATATCACTATATTACAATATTACTATATTATTATATTATTATATTACTATATTATTATGTTATTATATTACTATATTATTATATTACAACATTACTATATTATTATATTACTATATTATTATATTATTATATCACTATATTACAATATTACTATATTATTATATTATTATATTACTATATTATTATGTTACTATATTATTATATTATATTATTATATTACTATATTATTATATTATATTATTATATTACTATATTATTATATCACTACATTACAATATTACTATATTATTATATTATTATATTACTATATTATTATGTTACTATATTATTATATTACTATATTATTATATTATTATATTATTATATTACTATATTATTATATTATTATATTACTATATTATTATATTATTATATTACTATATTATTATATTATTATATTATTATATTACTATATTATTATATTATTATATTACTATATTATTATATTATTATATTACTATATTATTATATTATTATATTACTATATTATTATATTATTATATTATTATATTATTATATTACTATATTATTATGTTATATTACTATATTATTATATTACTATATTATTATATTATTATATTATTATATTACTATATTATTATATTATTATATTACTATATTATTATATTATATTACTATATTATTATATTATATTACTATATTATTATATTATTATATTATTATATTACTATATTACTATATTACTATATTATTATATTATATTACTATATTATTATATTATTATATTACTATATTATTATATTATTATATTACTATATTATTATATTATATTACTATATTATTATATTATATTACTATATTATTATATTATTATATTACTATATTATTATATTATTATATTATTATATTATATTACTATATTATTATATTATTATATTATTATATTACTATATTACTATATTACTATATTATTATATTATTATATTACTATATTATTATATTATTATATTATTATATTATTATATTACTATATTACTATATTACTATATTATTATATTATTATATTATTATATTATTATATTACTATATTATTATATTATTATATTATTATATTACTATATTATTATATTATATTACTATATTATTATATTATTATATTATTATATTACTATATTACTATATTACTATATTATTATATTATTATATTATTATATTATTATATTACTATATTATTATATTATTATATTATTATATTACTATATTATTATATTATATTACTATATTATTATATTATTATATTACTATATTATTATATTATTATATTACTATATTATTATATTATTATATTACTATATTATTATATTACTATATTATTATATTATTATATTATTATATTATTATATTATTATATTATTATATTATTATATTACTATATTATTCTATTATTATATTATTATATTACTATATTATTATATTATATTACTATATTATTATATTATTATATTATTATATTACTATATTATTATATTATATTACTATATTATTATATTATTATATTATTATATTACTATATTATTATATTATATTACTATATTATTATATTATTATATTATTATATTACTATATTATTATATTATATTACTATATTATTATATTATTATATTATTATATTACTATATTATTATATTATATTACTATATTATTATATTATTATATTATTATGTTACTATATTATTATATTATTATATTACTATATTATTATATTATTATATTACTATATTATTATATTACTATATTATTATATTATTATATTACTATATTATTATATTATTATATTATTATATTATTATATTACTATATTACTATATTATTATATTACTATATTACTATATTATTATATTATTATATTATTATATTACTATATTATTATATTATTATATTATTATATTATTATATTATTATATTATTATATTATTATATTACTATATTATTATATTATTATATTACTATATTACTATATTATTATATTATATTATTATATTACTATATTACTATATTATTATATTACTATATTATTATATTATTATATTATTATATTATTATATTATTATATTACTATATTACTATATTATTATATTACTATATTACTATATTATTATATTATTATATTATTATATTATTATATTACTATATTACTATATTATTATATTATTATATTATTATATTATTATATTATTATATTATTATATTACTATATTATTATATTATTATATTACTATATTATTATATTATTATATTATTATATTATTATATTACTATATTACTATATTATTATATTATTATATCACTACATTACAACATTACTATATTATTATATTATTATATTATTATATTACTATATTATTATATTATTATATTACTATATTATTATATTATTATATTATTATATTATTATATTATTATATTACTATATTATTATATTATTATATTATTATATCACTACATTACAATATTACTATATTATTATATTATTATATTACTATATTACTATATTATTATATTATTATATTATTATATTATTATATTATTATATTATTATATTACTATATTATTATTATTATTGTATTACTATATTATTATATTATTATATTACTACATTATTATATTATTATATTATTATATTACTATATTATTATATTATTATATTACTATATTATTATATTACTATATTATTATATTATTATATTATTATATTACTATATTATTATATTATTATATCACTACATTACAATATTACTATATTACTATATGACTATATTTGTAATAATAATCCAGTAGAAGCTGAAGTACAGATAATGTAGTACTGAGTCATGCTGACTGCTCTGTGCCCTGTGTTATAGACCATAGAAAGGTGTTGTACTTGGGAGAATCTTTACTGTTGCCGGTGGAGGCTAGCCAGGATTTAGCCTGCAGCTCTATCCACGGACAGGGGGGACATTAAGGGGAGGGAGAGGTAAACAAGTCCCCTAACATGGTGTGTACTACTAGGGAGTGTGCTGTACTAGGGAGAACCAGCATGTAGCTTGCAGCTCTATCCACTGACGGTGGGGGAGGGGGAACATGCAGGGGAGGGAAAGAGGTAAACAAGTCTGCTAACACCAACTCACCTCCCTCATGCATTGTGTCAGCGACAGCGTGTGAACTGACAACGCCGTGACAACGTGGTTGAGGGTTGTTCTCACAAAGCCTTTCTATGGTTCTGTTCTTCCATTCCTCTTCTAGCTTTAAAATGGACATGTCAGTTACTGCTTTGGCCAGGATAAAGATGTGACAGATTTATTATGTCTCGCTCTCTCTCTCTCTCTCTCTCTCTCTCTCTCTCTCTCTCTCTCTCTCTCTCTCTCTCCTCTCTGTAACAGACTAAACTGCTGTGGGGCACATAACTGGTGGCACTGTGTCAGGTAGATGAGTGCGTGGGGGTGGAGGAGAGAACCTGACACTGCTCTCAACCCCCCCTCTGACAGACACAGACAGGTGTCCTCCCTCCCTTCTTCCCCCTTCCCCCTCTTCCTCCTCACCCCTTCCTCCACTCTGAACCAGGCCTGATTCCTCTCTACTCAGTAGCCTACAGGTAGAAGCAGAGGCAATGAGAGAGACAAGGCAAGGTAGAGGCAGTGAGAGAGACAAGGCAAGGTAGAGGCAAAGGCAGTGAGAGAGACAAGGCAAGGTAGAGTCAGAGGTAGTGAGAGAGACAAGGCAAGGTAGAGGCAGAGGTAGTGAGAGAGGCAAGGTAGATGCAGAGGTAGTGAGAGAGGCAAGGTAGAGGCAGAGGTAGTGAGAGAGACAAGGTAGAGGGAGAGGTAGTGAAAGAAACGAGGCAAGGTAGAGGCAGAGGTAGAGGCAGAGAGAGAGAGACAAAGTAGAGGTAGAGACAGTGGTAGAGGCAGAGAGAGAGACAAAGTAGAGGTAGAGGCAGTGAGAGAGACAAGGTAGAGGCAGAGGCAGAGAGAGAGACAAAGTAGAGGTAGAGGGAGTGAGAGAGACGAGGTAGAGGTAGACGAGGTAGAGGTAGAGGCAGAGAGAGACGAGGTAGAGGTAGAGGCAGAGAGAGAGACGAGGTAGAGGCAGTGAGAGAGACGAGGTAGAGGCAGAGAGAGAGAGACGAGGAAGAGACGAGGTAGAGGCAGAGGCAGAGGCAGAGAGAGAGACAAAGTAGAGGTAGAGGTAGAGAGAGAGACAAGGTAGAGGTAGAGGCAGAGAGAGAGATGAGGTAGAGGTAGAGGCAGAGGCAGAGACAAAGTAGAGGTAGAGGTAGAGAGAGACGAGGTAGAGGTAGAGGCAGAGAGAGAGACAAAATAGAGGTAGAGGCAGTGAGAGAGACGAGGTAGAGGCAGAGAGAGAGAGACGAGGAAGAGACGAGGTAGAGGCAGAGGCAGAGAGAGAGACAAAGTAGAGGTACAGGTAGAGAGAGACGAGGTAGAGGTAGAGGCAGAGAGAGAGACAAAATAGAGGTAGAGGCAGTGAGAGAGACGAGGTAGAGGCAGAGTAAGAGACAGCTCTATGGAGGCCTGCCTAAGTATATTTAGACTGGAGAACACCAGCGAGCGTTTGAGGTTGAATCCTCTTATTTCTCTGGTCTCCGAATCTCAGTCGTGGAGACAGATCCGACAGGGCTCTTTCGACATGATCACAATGTCTCTCTCTTTGTTGCTGGGAAGTCTTGCAGCAGCAGCCGCACTGAGGCAGCGAGAGATCTCTCACGACAACCCAAATAGCACCCTATTCCCTATATAGTGCACTACTTTTCAAAAGAGCCCTTAGTGCACTGCATAGGGAATAGGGTGGCATTTGGGTTCTTCAAGTCGTTCAGGAGAGCTGCAGGCGGCATCGGGGCGGATTCTGATTCTACCCCCTCTCCAATTAGTTCTGACATTAACCACGGTGACAATGATAGCCTTCTTTCTCTCCGAGCTGGCTGGGAGACATGCTGTGTGTGTGTGTGTGTGTGTGTGTGTGTGTGTGTGTGTGTATAGTTGAA
>NC_048586.1:49865076-49870076 GCF_013265735.2 Oncorhynchus mykiss | reverse complement strand
ACCCTATATAATACACTACCCTTTATAATACACTACCCTATTTAATACATTACTCTATAATACACTACCCTATATAATACACTACCCTATTTAATACATTACTCTATAATACACTACCCTATATAATACACTACCCTTTATAATACACTACCCTTTATAATACACTACCCTTTATAATACACTACCCTATATAATACACTACCCTATATAATACACTACCCTATATAATACACTACCCTTTATAATACACTACCCTATATAATACACTACCCTATATAATACACTACCCTTTATAATACACTACCCTATATAATACACTACCCTTTATAATACACTACCCTTTATAATACACTACCCTATATAATACACTACCCTTTATAATACATTACTCTATAATACACTACCCTATTTAATACATTACTCTATAATACACTACCCTATTTAATACATTACTCTATAATACACTACCCTTTATAATACACTACCCTTTATAATACACTACCCTTTATAATACACTACCCTTTATAATACACTACCCTATATAATACACTACCCTTTATAATACACTACCCTATATAATACATTACTCTATAATACACTACCCTTTATAATACATTACCCTATATAATACACTACCCTTTATAATACACTACCCTATATAATACATTACTCTATAATACACTACCCTATATAATACACTACCCTATATAATACATTACTCTATAATACACTACCCCTTATAATACACTACCCTATATAATACACTACCCTATATAATACACGACCCTATATAATACACTACCCTATATAATACACTACCCTATATAATACACTACCCTATATAATACACTACCCTTTATAATACACTACCCTTTATAATACACTACCCTATATAATACACTACCCTATATAATACACTACCCTATATAATACATTACTCTATATAATACACTACCCTTTATAATACACTACCCTATATAATACACTACCCTTTATAATACACTACCCTATATAATACACTACCCTATATAATACACTACCCTATATAATACACTACCCTTTATAATACACTACCCTATTTAATACATTACTCTATAATACACTACCCTTTATAATACACTACCCTATATAATACACTACCCTTTATAATACACTACCCTATATAATACACTACCCTATTTAATACATTACTCTATAATACACTACCCTTTATAATACACTACCCTATATAATACACTACCCTTTATAATACACTACCCTATATAATACACTACCCTATTTAATACATTACTCTATAATACACTACCCTTTATAATACACTACCCTATATAATACACTACCCTATATAATACATTACCCTATATAATACATTACTCTATAATACACTACCCTTTATAATACACTACCCTTTATAATACACTACCCTTTATAATACACTACCCTTTATAATACACTACCCTATTTAATACATTACTCTATAATACACTACCCTATATAATACACTACCCTTTATAATACACTACCCTATTTAATACATTACTCTATAATACACTACCCTATATAATACACTACCCTATTTAATACATTACTCTATAATACACTACCCTATATAATACACTACCCTTTATAATACACTACCCTATTTAATACATTACTCTATAATACACTACCCTATATAATACACTACCCTATTTAATACATTACTCTATAATACACTACCCTATATAATACACTACCCCTTATAATACACTACCCTTTATAATACACTACCCTTTATAATACACTACCCTATATAATACACTACCCTATATAATACACTACCCTATATAATACACTACCCTTTATAATACACTACCCTATATAATACACTACCCTATATAATACACTACCCTTTATAATACACTACCCTATATAATACACTACCCTTTATAATACACTACCCTTTATAATACACTACCCTATATAATACACTACCCTTTATAATACATTACTCTATAATACACTACCCTATTTAATACATTACTCTATAATACACTACCCTTTATAATACATTACTCTATAATACACTACCCTATTTAATACATTACTCTATAATACACTACCCTTTATAATACACTACCCTTTATAATACACTAACCTTTATAATACACTACCCTATATAATACACTACCCTTTATAATACACTACCCTATATAATACATTACTCTATAATACACTACCCTTTATAATACATTACCCTATATAATACACTACCCTTTATAATACACTACCCTATATAATACATTACTCTATAATACACTACCCTTTGTAATACATTACCCTATATAATACACTACCCTATATAATACACTACCCTTTATAATACACTACCCTATATAATACACTACCCTTTATAATACATTACTCTATAATACACTACCCTATTTAATACATTACTCTATAATACACTACCCTATATAATACATTACCCTTTATAATACACTACCCTTTATAATACACTACCCTTTATAATACACTACCCTATTTAATACATTACTCTATAATACACTACCCTTTATAATACACTACCCTATTTAATACATTACTCTCTAATACACTACCCTATATAATACATTACTCTTTATAATACACTACCCTTTATAATACATTACCCTTTATAATACACTACCCTATATAATACACTACCCTATATAATACACTACCCTATATAATACATTACTCTATAATACACTACCCTTTATAATACACTACCCTATATAATACACTACCCTATATAATACACTACCCTATATAATACATTACTCTATAATACACTACCCTTTATAATACACTACCCTATATAATACACTACCCTTTATAATACACTACCCTATATAATACACTACCCTTTATAATACACTACCCTTTATAATACACTACCCTTTATAATACATTACTCTATAATACACTACCCTTTATAATACATTACCCTATATAATACATTACCCTTTATAATACACTACCCTTTATAATACACTACCCTATATAATACACTACCCTATATAATACATTACTCTATAATACACTACCCTTTATAATACACTACCCTATATAATACACTACCCTTTATAATACACTACCCTATATAATACACTACCCTATATAATACACTACCCTATATAATACATTACCCTATATAATACATTACCCTATATAATACACTACCCTATATAATACACTACCCTATATAATACATTACTCTATAATACACTACCCTTTATAATACACTACCCTATATAATACACTACCCTTTATAATACACTACCCTATATAATACACTACCCTATATAATACACTACCCTATATAATACACTACCCTATATAATACATTACCCTATATAATACATTACTCTATAATACACTACCCTATATAATACATTACTCTATAATACACTACCCTTTATAATACATTACCCTATATAATACATTACTCTATAATACATTACCCTATATAATACATTACTCTATAATACACTACCCTTTATAATACACTACCCTATATAATACACTACCCTATATAATACACTACCCTTTATAATACACTACCCTATATAATACACTACCCTATATAATACACTACCCTATATAATACACTACCCTTTATAATACACTACCCTATATAATACACTACCCTTTATAATACACTACCCTATATAATACACTACCCTATATAATACATTACCCTATATAATACACTACCCTATATAATACACTACCCTATATAATACATTACTCTATAATACACTACCCTTTATAATACACTACCCTATATAATACACTACCCTTTATAATACACTACCCTATATTATGCACTACCTTACATATTACACCACTTTAGATTTTTTGACCTGGGGCCATAGGGTCTTATTTAGTGAACAGGGCACCATTGAACCCTAGTAACATCATTGAACCCTAGGGGCGTCATTGAACCCTAGTAGCATCATTGAACCCTAGGGGCGTCATTGAACCCTAGGAGCATCATTGAACACTTGGGGCAGCATTGAACCCTAGGAGCATCATTGAACACTTGGGGCAGCATTGAACCCTAGGGCATCATTGAACGCTGAATGTGTCATTGAACCCTAGGGGCATCATTGAACCCTAGGGGCGTCATTGAACCCTAGGGGCGTCATTGAACCCTAGGGGCATCATTGAACCCTAGGGGCATCATTGAACCCCAGGGGCGTCATTTTCCCAATGGGCCCTGGCCAAAAGTTGTGCACTATATAGGGAATAGGGTGCTATAGGGTCCTGGTCTAAAGTAGTGCACTATATAGGGAATAGGGTGCTATAGGGTCCTGGTCTAAAGTAGTGCACTATATAGGGAATAGGGTGCTTTTTGGGTCGAAAACCTTGATGTTTCTCAAGGAATGACGAATAAACTACTGACTATCTGCGGTTCTGACTGGATCACCAGCGATTCATACTGCTGGGACCTGTTCACTTCCTACACAACAGTTACCTTCAGTTGAAGTCAAGTCACGTTTTCCACTGAACCAGAGAGAGAGAGAGAGAAACAATGACTGTATGGTGACTGGAGAGCTCTTAAAATTAGTGCACTACATAAGGAATAGAATGCCATTTGGGACACAGAAATACACTGTAGAGCTCCCTCCAGCCAGGTCATTGAGTTGCCATGGTGTAGTAATGATGATATCACCCCCCATCCACATGCATCATCCATCACAAACAGGAAGGAAACTTCCAAACAGGGAAGGAACCTCACAAACAGGAAGGAATCTTCCAAACAAGGAAGGAATCTTCCCAAACAGGAAGGGAATATCACAAACAGGAAGGAATCTTCACAAACAGGGAAGGAATCTCAAAAACAGGAAGTGAACCTCACAAACAGGGAAGGAACCTCACAAACAGGGAAAGAACCTCACAAACAGGGAAAGAACCTCACAAACAGGGAAGGAACCTCACAAACAGGGAAGGAATCTCACAAACAGGGAAGGAAC
>NC_048586.1:49857576-49860076 GCF_013265735.2 Oncorhynchus mykiss | reverse complement strand
ACCACTGTACATACTGCTAACACACTGTCATCATAGATAGACTCTCAGCACTGTACATACTGCTAACACACTGTCATGATGGATAGACTCTCAGCACTGTACATACTGCTAACACACTGTCATCATAGATAGACTCTCAGCACTGTACATACTGCTAACACACTGTCATCATATATAGACTCTCAGCACTGAACATACTGCTAACACACTGTCATCATATATAGACTCTCAGCACTGAACATACTGCTAACACACTGTCATCATAGATAGACTCTCAGCACTGTACATACTGCTAACACACTGTCATGATGGATAGACTCTCAGCACTGTACATACTGCTAACACACTGTCATCATAGATAGAATCTCACCACTCTTGCTGTTAGAGAGCTGAGGTGAAAGCACTGTATAGACTGAGAGATAGTAACCACTGTACAGACTGAGAGATAGTAACCACTGTATAGACTGAGAGATAGTAACCACTGTACAGACTGAGAGATAGTAACCACTGTACAGACTGAGAGATAGTAACCACTGTACAGACTGAGAGAGAGTAACCACTGTACAGACTGAGAGATAGTAATCACTGTACAGACTGAGAGATAGTAACCACTGTACAGACTGAGAGAGAGTAACCACTGTACAGACTGAGAGATAGTAACCAATGTACAGACTGAGAGATAGTAACCACTGTACAGACTGAGAGATAGTAACCACAGTACAGACTGAGAGATAGTAACCACTGTACAGACTGAGAGATAGTACAGACTGAGAGATAGTAACCACTGTACAGACTGAGAGATAGTAACCAGTGTACAGACTGAGAGATAGTAACCACTGTAGAGACTGAGAGATAGTAACCACTGTACAGACTGAGAGATAGTACAGACTGAGAGATAGTAACCACTGTACAGACTGAGAGATAGTAACAACTGTACAGACTGAGAGAGAGTAACCACTGTACAGACTGAGAGATAGTACAGACTGAGAGATAGTAACCACTGTACAGACTGAGAGAGAGTAACCACTGTACAGACTGAGAGATAGTAACTACTGTACAGACTGAGAGAGAGTAACCACTGTACAGACTGAGAGATAGTACAGACTGAGAGATAGTAACCACTGTACAGACTGAGAGATAGTAACCAATGTACAAACTGAGAGATAGTAACCACTGTACAGACTGAGAGATAGTAACCACTGTACAAACTGAGAGATAGTAACCACTGTACAGACTGAGAGAGAGTAACCACTGTACAGACTGAGAGATAGTAACCAATGTACTAACTGAGAGATAGTAACCACTGTACAGACTGAGAGATAGTACAGACTGAGAGATAGTAACCACTGTACAGACTGAGAGATAGTAACCACTGTACAAACTGAGAGATAGTAACAACTGTACAGACTGAGCGATAGTACAGACTGAGAGATAGTAACCACTGTACAAACTGAGAGATAGTAACTACTGTACAGACTGAGATAGTAACCACTGTACAGACTGAGAGATAGTAAACACTGTACAAACTGAGAGATAGTAACCACTGTACAAACTGAGAGATGGTAACTACTGTACAGACTGAGAGATAGTAACCACTGTACAGACTGAGCGATAGTACAGACTGAGAGATAGTAACCACTGTACAGACTGAGAGATAGTAAACACTGTACAAACTGAGAGATAGTAACCACTGTACAAACTGAGAGATGGTAACTACTCTACAGACTGAGAGATAGTAACCACTGTACAGACTGAGCGATAGTACAGACTGAGAGATAGTAACCACTGTACAGACTGAGATAGTAACCACTGTACAAACTGAGAGATAGTAACCACTGTACAGACTGAGAGAGAGTAACCACTGTACAGACTGAGAGATAGTACAGACTGAGAGATAGTAACCACTGTACAGACTGAGAGATAGTAACCACTGTACAAACTGAGAGATAGTAACCACTGTACAGACTGAGCGATAGTACAGACTGAGAGATAGTAACCACTGTACAGACTGAGAGATAGTAACCACTGTACAAACTGAGAGATAGTAACCACTGTACAGACTGAGAGATAGTAACCACTGTACAGACTGAGAGAAAGTAACCACTGTACAAACTGAGAGATAGTAACCACTGTACAGACTGAGAGAAAGTAACCACTGTACAAACTGAGAGATAGTGACCACTGTACAAAATGAGAGATAGTAACTACTGTACAGACAGAGATAGTAACCACTGTACAGACTGAGAGATAGTAACCACTGTACAAACTGAGAGATAGTGACCACTGTACAAAATGAGAGATAGTAACTACTGTACAGACAGAGATAGTAACCACTGTACAAATTGAGAGATAGTAACCACTGTACAAACTGAGCGATCAGTGGATCTGCTGATGACAGTATATCATGATCATCCTACCTCTTATTATGGTTAACCTATTTATAACCCGGGGGCTGGCCGTGCTGCGCTGGGGGGCTAGCCGTGCTGCGCTGGGGGGCTAG
>NC_048586.1:49840076-49852576 GCF_013265735.2 Oncorhynchus mykiss | reverse complement strand
ACGTGAATATATTTAGTACAGTTTTATTTAAAAATGCTAACTTTTTTTATGTTTCCCAATTTGTATTCATAAGAAATTCACTGGGGAGGACGGTCCTCCCCTTCCTCCTCTGAGGAGCCTCCATTGACCAATGTTTATCATATATCCTGATGCCTAGCCACCTTACCCCTATACATATCTAACCCTACCAATTCAGTATCCATATTGTAAATATGGTATTGGAACTGACCCTGTATATACTTACTTCCTTCCTTGTGTTATTATTTATATTTCTCGTGTGTTTTTTTGTTGTACTTAACTTTTTTCATGAATGTTTTTATAGTACCACTGATATTGAGTATTGCATTATTGGGAATGAGCGAGGAAGAAAAAGAACAAGGTGACAATACAACTTCAAAGTCAACAATCTGTGTTTCTATCACTCCTGTGCTACTGAAGAAGAGCAGCAGAGTGTCTTTCAACAACAGCTGCTAAAAGATTAATGTTCTCATTCCAAAAGACTGTCAGGAAGCATCCTGAGCCATAAATCTCTATTTCAGAAACATATCCTTGTATTATTGATGGCTTGTTAATAAATGGAAGAATGGCGGAGAGAGAGAGGCTGTTGGACACTCCTGTATTAACCAACAAAGTTTCATAGGTTTGATGTCTTCACTGTTATTCTACAATGTAGCAAATTGTACAAAATAAATAAATGTATTAACCAGAAAAGTGTCAAGTCAAAATATATTTTATAGTTGAGATTCTTCAAGTAGCCTCCCTTTGCCTTGATGACAACTTTGCACACTCTTGGAATTCCCTCAACCAGCTTCACCTGGAATGCTTTTTCAACCGTCTTGAAGGAGTTCCCACATATGCTGAGCACTTGTTGGCTGGGTTTCGTTCACTCTGCTGTCCAACTCATCAGAAACCATCTCAATTGGGTTGAGGTCGGGGGATTGTAGAGGCCAGGTCATCTGATGCAGAACTCCATCACTCTCCTTGGTCAAATAACCCTTACACAGCCTGGAGGTGTGTTGGGTCATTGTCCTGTTGAAAAACAAATGATAGTACCACTACGCCCAAACCAGATGGGATGGTGCATTGCTGCCGAATGCAGTGGTAGCCATGCTGGTTAAGTGTTGAATTCTAAATAAATCATCGACAGTGTCACCAGCAAAGCACCCCCACACCAACACACCACCTCCTCCATGCTTCACGATGGGAACCACACATGCGGAGATCATCCGTTCACCTACTCTGCGTCTTACAAAGACATGGCGGTTGGAACCAAAAATCTCCCATTTGGACTCATCAGATCAAAGGACAGATTTCCACTGGTCTAATGTCCATTGCTCGTGTTTCTTGGCCCAAGAAAGTCTCTTCTTATTGGTGTCCTTTAGTAGTGGTTTCTTTGCAGCAATTCGACCATGAAGGCCTGATTCACACAGTCTCCTCTGAACAGTTGATGTTGAGATGTGTCTGTTACTTGAACTCTGTGAAGCATTTATTTGGGCTGCAATTTCTGACTCTATTGATCTTATCCTCTGCAGCAGAGGTAACTCTGGGTCTTCCTTTCCTGTGGTGGTCCTCGTGAGATCCAGTTTCATCACAGCACTTGATAGTTTTTGCAACTGCACTTAAAGAAACTTTCAAAGTTCTTGAAATGTTCTGCATTGACTGACCTTCATGTCTTAAAGTAATGATGGACTGTCATTTCTCTTTGCTTATTTTAGCTGTTCTTGCCATACTACAGACTTTTACTAAATAGGGCTATCTTCTCTATACCACCCCTAACTTGTCACAACACAACTGATTGGCTCAAACGCATTAAGGAGGAACGAAATTCCACAAATTAACTTTTAAGAAGGCACACCTGTTAATTAATTGAAATGCATTCCAGGTGACTACCTCATGAAGCTGGTTGAGAGAATGCCAAGAGTGTGCAAAGCTGCCATCAAGGCAAAGGGAGGCTACTTTGAAGAATCTGAAATATAAAATATATTTTGATTTGTTTAACACTTTTTTTGGTTACTACATGATTCCATATGTGTTATTTAATAGTTTTTTGATGTCTTCACTGTTATTCTACAATGTAGCAAATAGTACACAATAAAGAAAAACCTTTGAATGAGTAGGTGTGTCTAAACTTTTGACTGGTTGTGTATGTTGCCTTATACGTGTATATGCAGCTCAGTGCCCGCTGATACAACGGTATTCTATGTGAAGTTTGGAGAGTTGGACAATGGTCAATCTCTTCCCAAAATAACGGACGGTCTGGAATCTGGCTGTGCTTCTCTGACTTACCAATAGAGGGTAGAAGAAACAGAACTGATGTCAGGCATATGGAATGGAATGCTCCCAATACTCCACTGATTCTCTAGGGTTCTAGAATTCTGTGGTTGTTGTTGTTGTTGATGTGGAATTTGATTACAGAGAAATTGTGAATATGGCGTGGGAGATTACAGAGAGATGGGGAATATGGCGTGGGAGATTGCAGACAGATGGGGAATATAGTGTGGGAGATTACAGAGAGATGGGGAATATGGTGTGGGAGATTACAGAGAGATGGGGAATATGGCGTGGGAGATTACAGAGAGATGGGGAATATGGCGTGGGAGATTACAGAGAAATTGTGAATATGGTGTGGGAGATTACAGAGAGATGGGGAATATGGCGTGGGAGATTGCAGACAGATGGGGAATATAGTGTGGGAGATTACAGAGAGATGGGGAATATGGTGTGGGAGATTACAGAGAGATGGGGAATATGGCGTGGGAGATTACAGAGAGATGGGGAATATGGTGTGGGAGATAACAGAGAAATTGGGAATATGGTGTGGGAGATTACAGAGAGATGGGGAATATGGCGTGGGAGATTACAGAGAGATGGGGAATATGGTGTGGGAGATTACAGAGAGAAGGGGAATATGGTGTGGGTGATAACAGAGAGAAGGGGAATATGGTGTGGGTGATAACAGAGAGAAGGGGAATATGGTGTGGGAGATTACAGAGAGAAGGGGAATATGGTGTGGGTGATAACAGAGAGAAGGGGAATATGGTGTGGGTGATAACAGAGAGAAGGGGAATATGGTGTGGGTGATAACAGAGAGAAGGGGGATATGGTGTGGGTGATAACAGAGAGATAACGCCAAGAGCTTGTTATGAGGGAAACTGAGACAGAAACAGCAGGGAGCTGGAAATTGTGTTGGATATAAACAGAACAGATCTCTCTGTGGTGTTGGATATAAACAGTATAGATCTCCTTCTCTGTGGTGTTGGATATACACAGCACAGATTTCTCTGTGGTGTTGGATATAAACAGTATAGATCTCCTTCTCTGTCTCACCTGCAGTCCAGTTTCTCCAGTTCAAAGTGGGGGTTGAAGTTGAGGACAATACGCTGGGAAGGTTCTGGGGCGGTGACGACCCAGCGACAGCTCTGATGAGGGGGGTACTCCAGAGGGTACCCTGGGGTGGTGATGTACCCGGCGTTGCTGGCATCAAAATGTCCGCCACACGCCTCACCTATAGGACAGACAACACAGAGGTTTTCAGTCAGAACATGAGGACAGACAACACAGAGGTTTTCAGTCAGAACGTGAGGACAGACAACACAGAGGTTTTCAGTCAGAACGTGAGGACAGACAACACAGAGGTTTTCAGTCAGAACGTGAGGACAGACAACACAGAGGTTTTCAGTCAGAACGTGAGGACAGACAACACAGAGGTTTTCAGTCAGAACGTGAGGACAGACAACACAGAGGTTTTCAGTCAGAACGTGAGATAATAAAACCTTATCTAGTTTAGTCTTTGGTAAAGTTCTGGGTCTACTTATGTCTGTGGGAAGAGACTATACCTCCTCATCCCAAAACCGCAGGGCCTGACAATGTCATACTTCCTGGACTTGACAAAAGGAAACTCAGCTATTCGGGAACGGAGAACAGCTTGAATATCACCACGACATCTACCACTGTTGAACGATCCTCCCTAGCAAATCTATGTTGAGGGTTAAACTGTCCACACTGTATTCTCACTGTGCTGTAGCAGACCAGTCAGTAAACCTAAAGGACACACAGGATCACAGTAGTGCACTCTCTGCCTGTCTGTTGTATAATGACCTCACTGTCGGTAGCGGAACACTGAGACAGGAAGTGACAGACAAGCTGTCTCTGTGTTAGAGGTCAGGGGTCGGGTTAACGCTGTGAGTTAGATGGAGAGGCTCACAAAGCATCCGTTCTGACCCCACATACACACACACACACACACACTAGCCCCCCCCCCCCCCCACACACACACACACACTAGTCCCCCCCCCCACACACACACACTAGTCCCCCCCCACCCCCACACACACACACACACATACTAGTCCCCCCCCACACACACACACACACACTCACACAAACACACTCACACACACTAGTCCACCACCCCCCTCACACACACACACACAAACACACTCACACACAGTAGTCGTTGTCGCCCCCCCCCCCTCCCCACACACACACACACTCACACAAACACACTCACACACACACACACACACACACACAAACACACTCACACTCACATACACTAGTCCACCCCCCCTCCCCCACACAAACACACTCACACACACTAGTCCACCCCCCCTCCCCCACACAAACACACTCACACACACTAGTCCACCACCCCCCCCACACACACACAAACACACTCACACACACTAGTCCCCCCCCACACACACACACACATGCAGGAAGCTTCAAGACAGGGTGTTATTTCTCTTCTCTGTGTATTATATGATGAGTAAGCCCCTCAGCTGTCAACCACAGTCACTTTTCATTTTCAATTACTTCACCAAAACAGCGATGTGTTAGAGAGGCAGGAAGGAAGACAAGCATGTAGAGCATTAGACAACATGGTCCACAAGACAACAGCAGAGTAGAGCAGAGTAGAGTAGAGTAAAATAGAGTAGAATAGAGTAGACTAGACTAGAGTAGACAAAAGTAGACTAGACTAGAGTAAAATAGAGTAGACTAGACTAGAGTAGAGTAGAATAGACTAGAGTAGACTATAATAAAGTAGACTAGACCCAGACTAGAGTAGACTAGAGTAGAGTAGACTAGACTAGAGTAGACTAGAGGAGACTAGACTAGACTAGAGAAAAATAGAGTAGAATATAGTAGACTAGACTAGAGTAGAACAGACTAGACTAGAGGAGACTAGACTAGAGTAGAATAGAATTGACTAGAGTAGACTAGAATAAAGTAGAATAGACTAGACCCAGACTAGACTAGACTAGAGTAGAATAGACTAGAGTAGAATAGACTAGACTAGAGTAGAATAGACTAGACTAGACTAGACTAGAGTAGAATAGACTAGACTAGAGTAGAATAGACTAGACTAGACTAGACTAGAGTAGAATAGACTAGACTAGACTAGAGTAGAATAGACTAGACTAGACTAGACTAGAGTAGAATAGACTAGACTAGAGTAGAATAGACTAGACTAGACTAGACTAGAGTAGAATAGACTAGACTAGACTAGAGTAGAGTAGACTAGACTAGACTAGAGTAGAATAGACTAGACTAGAGTAGACTAGAGTAGAATAGACTAGACTAGACTAGAGTAGAATAGACTAGACTAGACTAGAGTAGAGTAGACTAGACTAGACTAGAGTAGAATAGACTAGACTAGAGTAGAATAGACTAGACTAGAGTAGAGCACAACAGACTAGAGTAGAGTAGACTAGACTAGACTAGACTAGACTAGACTAGACTAGAGTAGAGTAGAGTAGAATAGATTAGACTAGACTAGAGTAGAGTAGAGTAGAATAGATTAGACTAGACTAGAGTAGAGAAGAATAGATTAGACTAGACTAGACTAGAGTAGAGTAGAGCACAACAGACTAGAGTAGAGTAGACTAGACTAGACTAGACTAGACTAGACTAGACTAGAGTAGAGTAGAGTAGAATAGATTAGACTAGACTAGAGTAGAGTAGAGTAGAATAGATTAGACTAGAGTAGAGTAGACTAGACTAGACTAGAGTAGAGAAGAATAGATTAGACTAGACTAGAGTAGAGAAGAATAGATTAGACTAGACTAGACTAGAGTAGAGAAGAATAGATTAGACTAGACTAGACTAGAGTAGAGAAGAATAGATTAGACTAGACTAGAGTAGAGAAGAATAGATTAGACTAGACTAGAGTAGAGAAGAATAGATTAGACTAGACTAGAGTAGAGAAGAATAGATTAGACTAGAGTAGAGTAGACTAGACTAGACTAGAGTAGAGAAGAATAGATTAGACTAGAGTAGAGTAGACTAGACTAGACTAGACTAGAGTAGAGTAGACTAGACTAGACTAGACTAGAGTAGAGTAGAGAAGAATAGATTAGACTAGACTAGACTAGAGTAGAGAAGAATAGAATAGATTAGACTAGACTAGAGTAGAATAGAATAGATTAGACTAGACTAGAGTAGAATAGAATAGATTAGACTAGACTAGAGTAGAGAAGAATAGATTAGACTAGAGTAGAGTAGACTAGACTAGACTAGAGTAGAGAAGAATAGATTAGACTAGAGTAGAGTAGACTAGACTAGACTAGACTAGAGTAGAGTAGACTAGACTAGACTAGACTAGAGTAGAGTAGAGAAGAATAGATTAGACTAGACTAGACTAGAGTAGAGAAGAATAGAATAGATTAGACTAGACTAGAGTAGAATAGAATAGATTAGACTAGACTAGAGTAGAATAGAATAGATTAGACTAGACTAGAGTAGAGTAGAGTAGATTAGACTAGACTAGAGTAGAGAAGAATAGATTAGACTAGACTAGACTAGAGTAGAGTAGAATAGACTAGACTAGACTAGACTAGAGTAGAGTAGAGAAGAATAGATTAGACTAGACTAGACTAGAGTAGAGAAGAATAGAATAGATTAGACTAGACTAGAGTAGAATAGAATAGATTAGACTAGACTAGAGTAGAATAGAATAGATTAGACTAGACTAGAGTAGAGTAGAGTAGATTAGACTAGACTAGAGTAGAGAAGAATAGATTAGACTAGACTAGAGTAGAGTAGAATAGATTAGACTAGACTAGACTAGAGTAGAGTAGAATAGAATAGACTAGACTAGAGTAGAGTAGACTAGACTAGACTAGAGTAGAATAGAATAGACTAGACTAGACTAGAGTAGAGTAGAATAGATTAGACTAGACTAGACTAGAGTAGAGTAGAATAGATTAGACTAGACTAGACTAGAGTAGAGTAGAGTAGAGAAGAATAGATTAGACTAGACTAGAGTAGAGTAGAGTAGACTAGACTAGACTAGAGTAGAGAAGAATAGATTAGACTAGAGTAGAATAGATTAGACTAGAGTAGAGTAGAGTAGATTAGACTAGACTAGAGTAGAATAGAATAGATTAGACTAGACTAGAGTAGAATAGAATAGATTAGACTAGACTAGAGTAGAGTAGAGAAGAATAGATTAGACTAGACTAGACTAGAGTAGAGAAGAATAGAATAGATTAGACTAGACTAGAGTAGAATAGAATAGATTAGACTAGACTAGAGTAGAATAGAATAGATTAGACTAGACTAGAGTAGAGTAGAGTAGATTAGACTAGACTAGAGTAGAGAAGAATAGATTAGACTAGACTAGACTAGAGTAGAGTAGAATAGACTAGACTAGACTAGACTAGAGTAGAGTAGAGAAGAATAGATTAGACTAGACTAGACTAGAGTAGAGAAGAATAGAATAGATTAGACTAGACTAGAGTAGAATAGAATAGATTAGACTAGACTAGAGTAGAATAGAATAGATTAGACTAGACTAGAGTAGAGTAGAGTAGATTAGACTAGACTAGAGTAGAGAAGAATAGAATAGATTAGACTAGACTAGACTAGAGTAGAGAAGAATAGAATAGATTAGACTAGACTAGAGTAGAATAGAATAGATTAGACTAGACTAGAGTAGAATAGAATAGATTAGACTAGACTAGAGTAGAGTAGAGTAGATTAGACTAGACTAGAGTAGAGAAGAATAGAATAGATTAGACTAGACTAGACTAGAGTAGAGAAGAATAGAATAGATTAGACTAGACTAGAGTAGAGAAGAATAGATTAGACTAGACTAGAGTAGAGAAGAATAGAATAGATTAGACTAGACTAGAGTAGAGAAGAATAGATTAGACTAGACTAGAGTAGAGAAGAATAGATTAGACTAGACTAGAGTAGAGAAGAATAGAATAGATTAGACTAGACTAGAGTAGAGAAGAATAGAATAGATTAGACTAGACTAGAGTAGAGAAGAATAGATTAGACTAGACTAGAGTAGAGAAGAATAGATTAGACTAGACTAGACTAGAGTAGAGTAGAATAGAATAGATTAGACTAGACTAGACTAGAGTAGAGTAGAATAGAATAGATTAGACTAGAGTAGAGAAGAATAGATTAGACTAGAGTAGAGAAGAATAGATTAGATTAGACTAGACTAGACTAGAGTAGAGAAGAATAGAATAGATTAGACTAGACTAGACTAGAGTAGAGAAGAATAGAATAGATTAGACTAGACTAGAGTAGAGTAGAGTAGAATAGATTAGACTAGACTAGAGTAGAGTAGAATAGAATAGATTAGACTAGACTAGAGTAGAGTAGAATAGATTAGACTAGACTAGAGTAGAGTAGAATAGATTAGACTAGACTAGAGTAGAGTAGAATAGAATAGATTAGACTAGACTAGAGTAGAGTAGAATAGAATAGATTAGACTAGACTAGAGTAGAGAAGAGTAGATTAGACTAGACTAGACTAGAGTAGAGAAGAATAGATTAGACTAGGGTATTTATTTAAAATATATATATTTTACCAGGTAAATTGACTGAGGACACGTTCTCATTTGCAGCAACGACCTGGGGAATAGTTACAGGGGAGAGGAGGGGGGATGAATGAGCCAATTGTAAACTGGGGATGATTAGGTGGCCATGATGGTTTGAGGTCCAGATTGAAAATTTAGCCTGGACACCAGGGTTAACACCGCCTACTCTTACGATAAGTGCCATGGGATCTTTAATGTCCCCAATCACTGCCCTGGGATTTTTTTTTTTTAGACCAGAGGAAAGAGTGCCTCCTACTGGCCCTCCAACACCACTTCCAGCAGCATCTGGTCTCCCATCCAGTGACTGAACAGGACCAACCCTGCTTAGCTTCAGAAGCAAGCCAGCAGTGGGATGCAGGGTGGTATGGTGCTGACGATGCAGGGTGGTATGGTGCTGGTGATGCAGGGTGGTATGGTGCTGACGATGCAGGGTGGTATGGTGCTGGTGATGCAGGGTGGTATGGTGCTGACGATGCAGGGTGGTATGGTGCTGACGATGCAGGGTGGTATGGTGCTGGTGATGCAGGTTGGTATGCAGGGTGGTATGCTGCTGACAATGCAGGGTGGTATGGTGCTGACGATGCAGGGTGGTATGGTGCTGGTGATGCAGGTTGGTATGCAGGGTGGTATGCTGCTGACGATGCAGGGTGGTATGGTGCTGACGATGCAGGGTGGTATGCAGGGTGGTATGCTGCTGACGATGCAGGGTGGTATGGTGCTGACGATGCAGGGTGGTATGCTGCTGGTGATGCAGGGTGGTATGCTGCTGGTGATGCAGGGTGGTATGCTGCTGACGATGCAGGGTGGTATGGTACTGACGATGCAGGGTGGTATGGTGCTGGTGATGCAGGGTGGTATGGTGCTGACGATGCAGGGTGGTATGGTGCTGGTGATGCAGGGTGGTATGGTGCTGACGATGCAGGGTGGTATGGTGCTGGTGATGCAGGGTGGTATGGTGCTGGTGATGCAGGGTGGTATGCAGGGTGGTATGCTGCTGGCTATAAATACTACTAATAAGTACAATTAAGAATACATTCTAATATAAATCAACGTGGTATGGGATGCAGGGTGGTATGCTGCTATTCTAGTAGACTAGAGTAGAGTAGAGTGCAGTGGAGTAGAGTAGAGTACTGTAGAGTACAGCAGAGTAGAGTACTGTAGAGTACAGCAGAGTAGAGTACTGTAGAGTACAGCAGAGTAGAGTACTGTAGAGTACAGCAGAGTAGAGTACTGTAGAGTACAGCAGAGTAGAGTACTGTAGAGTACAGTAGAGTAGAGTACAGTAGAGTAGAGCAGAGCAGAGTAGAGTACTGTAGAGTACAGTAGAGTAGAGTACAGTAGAGTAGAGTCAGTAGAGTATAATAGAGTAGAGTAGAGTACAGTACAGTACAGTAGAGTACAGTACAGTACAGAAGAGTAGAGTACAGTAGAGTAGACTAGAGTACAGTAGAGTAGAGTAGAGTAGAGTATAGAAGAGTAGACTAGAGTAGAGTAGAGTAGAGTACAGTACAGAAGAGTAGAGTACAGTATAGAAGAGTAGAGTACAGTACAGAAGAGTAGAGTACAGTACAGAAGAGTAGAGTACAGTATAGAAGAGTAGAGTACAGTACAGAAGAGTAGAGTACAGTATAGAAGAGTAGAGTACAGTAGAGTAGAATAGAGTACAGTAGAGTAGAGTAGAGTAGAGTAGAGTATAGAAGAGTAGACTAGAGTAGAGTAGAGTAGAGTACAGTATAGAAGAGTAGAGTACAGTACAGTTGAGTAGAGTAGACAACAGTAGTTTTGAGTAGAGTATAATACAGTACAGTAGAGCAGAGTAGAGTAGAGTTCAGTGGAGAAGATCAGAGTTGAGCAGAACAGAGCGGAATATACCAGAGCAGAGTAGAGTACAGTAGAGTACAGTAGAGTACAGTAGAGTACAGTACAGTGTACTGTTATACACTACAACACTACTGTGTTTTATATGGGCAACCTATGTTGACTGCAGCACAGCCAAGTGTAATGGAATGAAAGACAGAACACACACACACACACTACAGTACTAACACACGTTGTAGTTGGTGTCTCTCCAGCCCCATGGTAGTGTCCCAGCAGGAGGTTCTGGAAGGTCTTCAAACAGACAAGTTTGATTGACAGTTTGAGGTCTGCTTGTGTGGCTGGCTTTCACACACACACACACACACACACACACACACACACACACACACACACACACACACACACACACACACACACACACACACACACACACACACACACACACACACACACACACACACACACACACACACACACACACACACACACACACACACACACACACTGTGGCTGGCTCCCACCACAATATCTGTGAACAATCACATCTCAACATCTGCTCTATGCCAGCCAGTTCCTCTTTCCAGGAACACAGTGAACCTTATGGGTCACATCCCCTTCACTCTTCACCATCGTTACATCTCTTGCATACTAGAAAGGAACACTAGATTACTGGAACACTAGTTCTACAACACTACACCACTACTAGAACACTAGATTACTGTAAACACTAGTTCTAGAACGCTACAACACTACTAGAACACTAGATTACTGGAACACTAGTTCTAGAACGCTACACCACTACTAGAACACTAGATTACTGGAACACTAGTTCTACAACACTACACCACTACTAGAACACTAGATTACTGGAACACTAGTTCTAGAACACTACAACACTACCTGAACTCAGCCAGGTTCAACACAGACCTGGTATCATTCAAACACTGTCTGCCTGCACACTGCATGACTTAATGCCCACTGCTGTGAATCGTCCCCTGCCTGTCCTCTTCAATGTGTCAGATATTGAAAAGGAACAATAAGAACCAGATGCCTCAAATGTGATAGACTTTGAAGTGTTGACATTTCCACAGCTACTATATCTTAAAAGGCATGTTTTATGTACTGTCTCTTCTCCACTGCTCTTCGATGGCCCGTAACTTATTCACTACCAAATATAGGCCCACAGTACACTGACAAACAAACACACACACGCGCACACGCACACATAGAGACACACACACACAGAGAGACACACACACACACATAGAGACACACACACACACAGAGAGTCACACACACACACACGTAACACACATTGCAGGTACATCTTCTTTCTTCCATAAGAGGAAAACAATAAAAGATTTTCATCATTGCTCCCATCCTCAAGTTCCCTCCTAGTGTCTGTTATCATTGCTCCCATCCTCAAGTTCCCTCCTAGTGTCTGTTATCATTGCTCCCATCCTCAAGTTCCCTCCTAGTGTCTGTTATCATTGCTCCCATCCTCAAGTTCCCTCCTAGTGTCTGTTATCATTGCTCCCATCCTCAAGTTCCCTCCTAGTGTCTGTTATCATTGCTCCCATCCCCAAGTTCCCTTCTAGTGTCTGTTATCATTTATCCCATCCTCAAGTTCCCTCCTAGTGTCTGTTATCATTGTTCCCATCCTCAAGTTCCCTCCTAGTGTCTGTTATCATTTATCCCATCCTCAAGTTCCTTCCTAGTGTCTGTTATCATTGCTCCCATCCCCAAGTTCCCTCCTAGTGTCTGTTATCATTGTTCCCATCCTCAAGTTCCCTCCTAGTGTCTGTTATCATTGCTCCCATCCCCAAGTTCCCTCCTAGTGTCTGT